>NC_137969.1:157558294-157740794 GCF_963924665.1 Micromys minutus | reverse complement strand
CTGGTACTCTTGGAAGTCAGAAAGAGCATCCGATCCCCTGAACCTGGAGTTACGTATGACTGTGAGCCACCATGTAGGTTCTGGCTGCGACTTGTTCAAGCTCACAAAGGCGGTGGATTGTGAAGCTGGTATTGGAACCAGGTCTCCAAAGACAGTAGTTTTCTTTCTGCTTCGAAGCTGGATTCAGGCAAGGGCTGAATGACTCCCACCCAGACCTCGCTCTGCGGTTATTTCCTCATACCCTCTGACCCCAGACTTTCACCCTCTCTCACTGCCGCGCCTGCCTGCCTTTTGATTCCAGACTGACAAATTGGAGTCAAGGGGTCACTGACTCTTTATTTGTTACAGGTGGTGGCTCTGGGTTCTCAGCGATTAGAGTGCAGAAATTTGCTCAGCAGATTACAGGCTGAGGTGCCTCAGGGGGAAGGACATGCCTGCAGTCAAATGGAGCCAGCTGCTCCTCACACACCTTTACCTCTCAAGGTGCTCCTGGGTGAAAGACTGGGACAACAGCACAGGGCAGCTGCCTCAAGCAGGAAATTCTTCTGACCTCTCATTTCATTCTTCCATTGTCGTGAATTTTTCATTACAGGCCATAAAATATCCACGTGTGCTTTATTATTAAGATGTCCTAAATTACTCACCAGCTAGTTACCTAACTTCCGCCCTCCCCTCTACGTCATGCAGAATTGGCTGTAGTTCCTTCCCATTAACTCCCAACAGGTTCCCAGAGCCTCTGGCCTCTCTGGAGCCATCTCCCTAACCAGATGTGAGAAAATCGCTACTCCCTGCTGTCCTGCTGCCAATCCGCCCTGCGGTTACTACTGTGGAGAAGCTGTTCCCCTTCAGTCTCCTGCTCCAAGTCCACCATTCTCTGCTGGTAGGGCTAAGAGAAAAGAACCAGCTGGCCTAGTGCTGGGACATCATTATCCACCCTTGGGCACGAGGGAGGCAGGCTCTTCACCACACCTCCCAGCTCTCTCCATCTTGAGCAGCCCCAGACCTCAGCAGCCTGGCTCCCTGGAGCAGGAGCTTGTGAGCAGCTGAATCAGCACCAGCCATTCTGCAGGCCTTCAGCAGTGCCTGGGGCCTCTCAGCCTGCAAGTCTTCCTTACTCTGGGATCTGGCTCTGTCTGGCCTCAGGCCCTGCTGGGAGCAGAGGAACACAGCTAGTGTATGTCTCTGTGGCAGGGGGCCTACATGGCCAGACTCAGAGGCTCTTGGTCCATCTGGAGAATGTGGCAGGCTTTCTTGGCACCCTTCCATCGGGAAGCCAGGGGTCAGAGCCTGGCTGAAATCTCAGCTCCCACACCCAAAGACAAGTTCCCTAGCCTCTCCTTCAAAACTGAAGAAAACAGGGAAAGAAAAGATTGGTTCAAAGAGCGGAGGAAGTAACAAAACTCTACAGCTGGCCTTGGTGTCACCAAGGCCTTGCAGATATACTGTCCATGGCACAGGCATGGTCATGTAACAGAGAACACTCACCGGTGGGTGCTTGCGCTTCCGGCCAGGCCTCCCCACTTTCCGGGCCGTGGCGCTGGGCTCCTGACGCTCTTCCTTGCCACGATTCTCCTCCTGTTCCTCTCCTTCCTGTGGACACAGACACACCCTGTAAGCCAGAGCTAACCAAAGAGTCACTGTGTTTCAGGCTATCTGGACTGGCATTGACCACAACATTCACATTTCCAGGGCTGTGCCATGCTGTCCCCAACCCTCCTGTACGGTAAGGTTGAACCCCATCCCAAGACACCTACTGGCTGGGGTGCAGCTTCAGTGGCAGAATATTTGCCTAGCAGGCACAACATCCTAGTTTGTTTCTTTTCTTTCTTTTTTGAGACAGGGTTTCTCTGTGTAGCCCTGGCTGTCCTGGAACTCACTCTGTAGACCAGGCTGACCTCAAACTTGGAGATCCACCTGCCTCTGCCTCCACTGCCTGAGTCTAAGACAGGATCTCAGCTAGCTAGCTCTGACAGGGCTCAATTCCAAGCATTGGCCAAATAAAATAGTTGGGCAGCTAAATCCTAGAGGGACCCCAGGGACCTCCAAGGGGTCTGACTCCCTCTGATGACTGCACTGTGTGTGTTTTGATTTTTTCTTAAAGATAGGGTCTCACTATATAACTCTAGCTGGCCTTGAACTTGCTACGTAGACTAGGCCTCAAAAAAACCATCTGCTTCTGCTTCCTGAGTTCCAGGATTAAAAGTATACATCCCATGAACAACTTTTTTTTTTTTTAAAGATTTATTTACTTAATGTATACTGTTACTGTCTTCAGACACACCAGAAGAGGGCATCAGATCCCATTACAGATGGTTGTGAGCCACCATATGGTTGCTGGGAGTTGAACTCAGAACCTCTGGAAGAGCAGTCAGCATTCTTAATCGATGAGCCACCTCTCCAGCCCCAACTTCTTTTTAAAAATAGTATTATGATTATGATTGTTGGGTTTTGTTTGTTTGTTTGTTTTCTTTCTTTTTTGAGACAGGGTTTCTCTGTGTAGCCCTGGCTGTCCTGGAACTCACTTGTGTAGACCAGGCTGACCTCAAACTTGGAGATCCATAAAAGCACGGAGCATATGCACGGGCACGTGGAAAGCACACAAAGTGTACATGTATGTGCACATGTGGAGATGAAGCCAGTCTCAGGTGTCTTCCTCAGTTGCTTTCCACATATAAATAAAAATATAGTTTCTTTAACCAGGTATGGTGGTAGCACACACCTTTAGTCCCAGTACTCGAGAGGCAGAGGCAAGTATCTCTGAATTTGAGGCCAGCCTGGCCTACAAAGCAAGTTTCAGGACAGTCAGGACTACATAGGGAAACTCTGTTTCAGAAAAACAAAAACAGACAAATAAAAAATAATGTGTGTGTGTGTGTGTGTGTGTGTGTGTGTGGACATGCAACAGAGAACTCTCAGGAGTTCATTCTCTCTACTATGGGGAATTGAGAGTTGGACTCAGTGGTCCAGCTTTGTGCCAAGTGACTTCACCCACTGAAGTGTATCACAAACCCTAACCCTTATTTTTTGAGACAGGGTCCTCCCACTGAACTGGATGAAAAGCATCAGGGGTCTTTCTGTCTGTCCCCCCAGCACTGAAGTTATAGGTGGGCACCACATCCCCAATTTTTATGTGGGTGGTGTGGGTCTGGCCTTGGATCATCATGCTTAAGCAGCAAACACGTTACCCACCAAGCCATTTCCCCAACTCCCATATTTTCCTAATTATAAGAGCGTAGCATGGTCAGGTACTGGTGGCACATGCCTGTTAGCCCAGGACTCAGGAGGCAGAGGCAGGCAGATCTCTGAGTTCCAGGCTAGCCTGGTCTACAGAGTGAGTTCCAGAACAGCCAGGACTATGAGAGAACCCTGTCTTGTAAAACAAAAAACAAATAAATGAGGGAACAAAAGATTGTAAGACGAGGCTCTGGGTATGTGTGGTTTGGATGCTGGGTTCTGAACCCAGGAATTCATATCTGCTATAGAAGAGCTCTACCACTGAGCCTTATGCCAAGACCACAGTTGATTTTATTCCCATGAAAAGGGGGGAAAACATTAACATAGTTACAGACATTCAAGCAGCAAGCTATTTAATGAATCTTTATTGAAAACAAAATATCATAAAATGATCAATTTAGTGACATTGTTTAAAATGCACTGTGTCTGTGCAGAAGGCAGGAATTTCATTCAGGCTGTATGCACCCCTGCCCTGAGCCTGGTCCACGTGGCCCTGGCACTGATGTCACCATGCCACAGAGGTGTCATGGAGACCATGGCACCTCTTTTTTCTTCCCTTTTTTTTTTTAAACTTTATCTGCATTTATTTTATGCTGAGTTTATTCCCGTGCCATGAGCTTTTGCTTCTTCAGTTTCTTCTGGGATATTCTTTTTCTTCTGTGCAAACCCCTCTCTGGCTTTGGAACGATCTGTTCCTTCTCAGTGAGGATCATCTCAATGCGGCAGGGGAGCTCATGTAGGGGTTCATCAGCCATGAGCTCTGTAGGTTCGCCGGCGCATCTTAGGTGCCGTGTTCACCTGGATGTGTTCAATCACCAGAGAATCTACATCTAAACTCTTAGGTTCAGCCTTACTCTCTGCATTCTTAAGCATGTGCAGCAAAAACTCAGCACTCTTTCTTACCACTGTCCCTGTGTCCAGCCCCACTGTTTGGCCTGGGTGCACCTACCAACGCCACCATAATACTGCCAGAATGGTACACATTGCTTCTTTAAAGTGACATCCTTCAGATATTTGGTGGCTTTGCTGATATGCATACCCTTGATGGCCTGGGAAGTTTCCTGGGTGTTCTTAAAGTGAACATGAAGGTTTGAATCTCTGGATTTGCATGATTTTGTGGGGTTTTCTGGGTCAAGAGAGTAGTGAACCATCTTCACTGGTCACCTCTGGCCACTTACAGGAAGAACTTGATCCTTCTCACTAAATACTGTCTGCTTTGCTCCTACTGATGAAAACCTGCTCAGGGGTGAGACCTCTGGGCTTATCTTCTAGGGCAGCGTTGTATACCTAGAAAGTCCTGCCTCACTGCTCCAGGCCACAAACCACCCACAAGTCCCTTTTGACTCAGCAGGCTCCAACATGACTAACCACTGGCAGAAGCAATGTTGGGGAAGGGGAGACCTTGACCAAGGGCAGCAGGCTGCTCCCCATCATGATATTAGCAGCTGAAAATGGCTTTGCAGATCTTACTGCAGAAGCCAAGTCACAGAGACACTGGAACCCATGGACAGCGAAGCAAGGGTGCCCATGCTTCCTGGAGATCTGTGATGGTCCTCCACATCCCACTTAACTTTCGTTTTCTATGATTTCAAAATAGTTGTGGTTCACCACATCGATTTTCAGGTATTGGTAGGGCATGTGATGAAGACCTACTATGACCAATCACAGTCACCTGACACATAGTAAGATCAATACTGACCTATTTGTCTGTCTGCCCATCCGTCCATCTACTCATGGAATGTCTAGGAAGCAGACAATCACAGTTCAAGTTCTAACAGGCCTCTGAGGAGGTGTGAGTAGAGGTGACAGGCAGGCACACCTCAGCACCTATTGGTGGCAACTGTCCAGCTGACTAAGGAGACAGAACAGACAGAGACACAGAAGAAGCCTCCAGTGCACATAGGAGAAAGGAAAAGCTAGTAAGCAAGAGACCTGATGTTGAGGAAATTGGCCAGGGGTCAGAGCTGGCTTTGGAGGGCACCGCCACTGGGCAAGGCACAGCGGTATAAGGACAAGGGGCTGGAGAAACACTGAAGAGGACCATGTAAGGAGTCCAGCCATGAAGGGTCTCGGGGGAGGGGGGGTCAGCAAGCAGAGGCTCCAGTGTGGAGCGAGGTTGCCCCCAGGACCACTGGCCTCTGGGCATTCCTTTTAGGAGAGGCTAACAAAGAAGTGAGTCTAGAAGGCTCCAGGGAGGCAGGCAACAGAAGGGGCCCTGCCACAGGGAGTCCACGGACACATGTCCACAAGAAGCCAGGCTTTTGGTTCTGACCGGTTGTTCTGTTTAGTTATGTCCCAAGGTCCTAAAGATGCCTCTTCAAGAAACTACTGGGGACACACAGATTACCGCTGACACTCGCAGCTCAGAGTGTGCGGGCTACTTTAGCACAGCAACTTCGGGAGTAGGACATTGCTTGTGGTTTGATTCTACCAGTTTGTGACTGTCTTTATAGAAAATATCAGGGAAAGTATGGGACCACAGAGATGACTAAAGCAGGTCCACAGCCCCTGAGTCCTCATCACAGATCCTCCCCTCTGAGCCTTGGCTTCCTCATTCACAGGACGGGTAAGAACACAGCCGCTCTGCCTGCCTTTGGTTTCTAAAGTGAACAAACACCAGGTCTGTTGTCTGCTCTGTTCACTGTTTCTACCTTAGAGCTTAGGGTGGATCCTAGAGCTACCACCACCCAGAAATTCTGAGATCTGAACTATTATTTCTTTAGCAAAGAAAAATGGCCACCATACAGCAATGACCAAAAACCAAAGCCATTTGGCTAGATGGGTAAATTGATTGCCTGGTGTGCTTGAAACTGAGGCCTGAATTTCCAGCGCTGCATAAACCAGGTGTGGCACTCTATGCTAGCATGTGGGACATAGACATGGAAGATCACATGTTTAAGGTTATCCTCGGCTATATGGAGAGTTCAAAAACCATCTTCAGCTATCACAAAAAAAAAAAAAAAAAAAAAAAAAAAAAAAAAAGACAAAAGCAGAAATCAAACCAAATGGAAGATACTTGACCTTCTGGTACAGACAAACCCCTTTTCTCATGACCCCATGGGAAAGGCCTCTAGGATCTTTAACAGTAAACCCCATGCCATGTGGTACTTCCATGTTCTGCTCACATGTTTTACCCCATACAAGCTGTCCAAGCATGATATATAATCGGGACATGTTTGTCCCTGCTGGGTGCAATTCAGGCTAACCCAGCCTAGGAAGAACGAGCCATCTTTGCAAAGCCTGTAGAGTATCAGGCAGGGAGCTGTGTACCAGGCCTGAACCCCACACCCATCATGAAGCAGGGTCTGCACAGAACAGACCTCCCAGTCTTCCGGATCCATATCCAGGTCTGGCTTCCACCTTCCCATGCAGCTCAGTACAGCTCTGTGGAAAGTGAGTTTGCAACACAGCATTCTAAAATGGAGGGCGTGTTTTCTGCTGAGCCCGCCAGTGTTTCGTTCACACTGCCAGGCAGGAGCCTAATACACTGACTGGGTGAGCAGATGGCCTGAGCCATGCCCTTGGTGACTCCAGGAAGGTCTATCGGAGCATCTGTCAGAGGCCTGCTTTATACAGTGTCAGTGATGACGGGTTAAGCAAAGGAATGCGGGCTGTGCTTCTCAAATCTGCAAGCAGCACCGAAGAAGGGGCCTCTCTGACACTGAAATGCAAGAACCTGCGCTGTAGTAACCTGAGCAGCTGGAAAGAGCAGCACATTTAGTGGGAACAGAACTGAGCCCAGATTGGTCTCCTCATCTTCAGGTAGGAGTCTCAATTAGCTCCTTCAAGAACTGTAGGGGGGCAGAAATTAGACAAGGCATTGGCAAAGAGCAGGGCTAGGCTGAACTGTACACTGTGCCGTTTACTAGTCACCTCAAACTTAGCATCTCTGCAGCCTGTTTTCCTTATGCATGGAATGGAAATCATGCTTGCTTCACAGTTGTAGCATGAGAAATAAGTAAGGCGATAGAGGAACACGGCACGTGACAGTCACTGGGGACCAGCTTACTTCTTCCTGCCTCCACAGAGCCTGACTCTGTTTCACCAGCATTCCCAGTCTGCCAGCAGAGGCCCCCTTCTGGCCTCCAGCAAATCCCAGCTCTCTCCCCTCCATGTGCAGCCATCACTCACAAGCAGACAGATCCCAACATCTGGCTGCTGCCGTTGCTATGGTGAGCTATGCGGATGCTGGGGCGGCCGACTTTTCCAAATTGCAAGGTGGATTATGTCATTCTCCAGAGCTTTAACCCTCTCTAAGGGGGACTCCAGGGGCCTGCAGGGTCAAACCCAGCTCCTAGTCCTTGCAAAGGTCCCTGGGCTCTTGCTGAACTGCCTATGTCTCCTTTCCATCCCAGGGCCCCAACACAGGCAGCAGGTGCAAAAGCAGCTGCTTCCTCGGACATCTAGGCATAGCTACTCCTTCTGCATACCACCTTCCCTGCAGGCTTCCTGGGCTTGCTTCCCCTGCCTAGACTGAATGGATAGGTCCGGATAGCCGCCCAACCCTGTAATGCTGTGAGCTCCTTGAATGGAGTAACCAGAGCTGTTGCTTACTTTTGGTTTTGGAGGTAGAGTCTCTCCATGAATTTCAGGATGATCTCAGACTTGCAATCCTCCGGCCTCCCAGCGCTAGGATTATGGCATGCACTAATGTGCTTAGCCAGGAGGGACTTCTTGAGAGGTGGAGGCAGGAGGATCAGAAGTTCTAGCTAGCCTAGAGTACTTGAGTTCCTGTTCTAAAAACCAACAGCAGAAAAATTAAAAAAAAAAAGCCTCACCTGACAGACAGCACAAGACAGACAGCAGACAACCCTTCGATGAGTGACTGTCACATAGTAGATACTCAGTAAAGCATAGAGTCCACATGCACAAATGGGACACACATACAAACGTACAGACCCGTGCAAATACACTGTGCAGGGCACAGAATCACACAGATCTGTCTCCAGAGTTACAAACAGGATTACCGTGGGTTTAGCCCAGCCTGGTCTAAAACTCATTATGCGGCCTCAAACGTCCAACAGTCCTTCTGCCTTCCCCTCTCAGGTGCTGCTAACAGGCATGAGCCATCACACCTGTCTTCTTTCTCGTTTGTGCATTGAGGGAGGACCTCACTGTGTAACTCAGAATGTCCATGAGTTTGTGGACCTCCAGGCTACATTTCCCCAGTGTCAGGGACTTGCCTCAACACCCAACCTAAAACACCTATTGGTAATTGTCACCTTCCTTTCCTGGGACTCTTTACAGCTTTAGGGACACTCAGCTAGGCTGGCCTGTTAGATTAAGTGGCTCCCACTGGTCTCTCTCTAAAACTCTGAGGCTATGGTCTGACCCACATTTTAGCACAGCTCACTGGATGGATTATTTTAAGCCACACACATCTTTGCCTTCTGACAAGCTGGGCTATGCCAACAATAATGGCTCACATTTGTACAATACAACAAAATCAACAAAGCATTTCCATATATTCTTTCTTATTGTTAGATTTTGAAACAGGCTCCCGAGTGCCTGAGCTGACCTGGACCTCGATAGGTAGCTGAGACTGGCTTGGACTTCTGGTCCTCCTCTTTCTTCTGCCTCCCGAGTGCTGGGATTACAGGCCTGCACTACCACACCTGGCTCTGCTTCATATTATTTTTATGATTGACAGAAACCACACTGGGTGTCATGTTCTCCCAACACACAGGTGGTAAACTGAAGCTCAGAGAGATTATGAGATTTGTAGAAGACAGAGGCAGGAGAGGGAACCAACAACTCCATCTTCTCATTTCCAGTCAGTGGGTCTTTTGAATGTATGTATCCTGCCTCTATATATGACTATGCCATGTTCTATGCACACATGTGCAGGCACACACAGTGAAAGCACACCTCATATTTACTGGCATGCAAACACTCATGCACACTTGCCTCTCTGGGCCTAGACATAGGTCCTTGTCCCCAAGAAGACATATTTTGCCTGAAGTCCTTTCCCAGAAACAGAGACACATCCATGCTCCCATTAGCGCTTAGTGCAGAAGCCACTGACCCATAACCTGCTGAACAGATGCCTCAAGTTGGTTTTTGAGTCAAGGGGATGAACTTGCCAGATCTAGCCAGCTACTTGCCCAGGCCTCCCAGGACAATACGCATGGACAGCCTTTGCCAGCTGGCTGGCCTCCCAGGAACTGTCTGTGGCTGTGGAATTTGATGAGAGAATTGTCTTCTGCAGGAGCCCGAGAAGGGTACCACAGACCTGTACTAAACAGGCACAGCTCTCACATGCACACATCTGCATGCAGACACGCCTCATCTCCCTATGGAGGTGGCTCTTGCTCCACAGCAAGGGACAGAGGCTGAGGACCTATAAATAACAAGAATTGCTAGAGACGTTTTCAGAGTAACCTCGAAAGCTCACCAGCCCTTCATTTCAGTAATTGATAGTAGTGAATTAGCAAACATTCACTGGTTTAATAGGATAATTACTGATGGGAAGAAATGATCTATCCCTCCTAACTAAAGGCCACCACTTCTCTGGAGACAGGAGCTATGCCTTAGTGTCCCTTTTGGGATCCTACAGACCATAGGTACTTGTATACAGCAGGTGCTTCATGTATGTTCAAAGATTTGAAATCATTTTGCTGATGGGAAGTGCATACCTTTAATTCTAGCACTAGGGAGGCAAAGGCAGGTGGATCTCTGAGTTAGAGGCCAGCCTGGTCTACAGAGGCAGTTCCAGGACTGCCAGGTCTACATAGAGAAAACTTGTCTCGAGAAATAAAACAAAAATAAGCAAAAAGAGGAATAGTTTTGTCTGCTAAGACATCTATCTTGCCTCTACCAGCTGCTTGCCTCCCCTACTTCTGGAACAAACACACAGTAGGTATCTCATGCCCCACATTTAGGACAGGCAACAGTGAAAATACTGAAACACTGAACACCTACTGTGTACTGGATACAAATGAAACTCGGTCTTGAGCTCTCAAGTGGAACACCCCCTGCTCTCCTCTCAAGCAACCCATGGACACCAAGCACATTCATGTCCCCCCATGGCTCTGCATGCCCCCTGATTGGCAGAAGCAGCTAGTCTAGATGAAGCTACTGTGCAGCCCCCTGGCCTTTGCCAAGTTCCCTGGCCTCCTTTGGTTACCCACCTGTGGAATGGAGAGAAAAGCAGCAGGTGCTCTCCAGGTTCCTGTGAACAGCAGCAGTAACCGCTGTGTAAAGGAGATGGCACACCCTACCTATAGTGAAGTAAGATGCTGACAGTGACACCTTAACTGTCCTGTGGCTCTACAAAGGACGCAACAAGCACAACCTGGACTCTCACCCAGGCCAGAAGGGACACTTACTAAGGCCAGCTCTCCATGTCCTCTCTATATGGCTGATTCCAGCCTTCCCCACACTTACTCTAGGGGACCTGCTTTCCTAACAGGGCCGGGCTCCAATCCTTCCCTGCCATTTACAGCCTGGAGGACCAAAGCAACCGTGAGCCTGGCTGTGGTCCCTGCTCATCCTCCTGAGCTAACCACAGAAGGCAGTGGGTCTCGCTGCCTTCACTTGCCTTGGCTTCCCTTCTGTTCTGGTCCATGAAGAAAGAGGCCTCAGGCTTTCTGTGCCTGCAAACATGGAGAAAAGAGCTTCCTTTCTATGCTGGGCTCATAGAGGTCATACTCCACACACCCCACCCTGGCTCCCTTCCCTCACAGCCCAGAGAGGGGCAGGCAGGCAGGTACGGAGGCAAGTAGACAAATAAGTGGTCCAGAATTAGACTAATTCGGCTAAATTACTACGTAGCAGGTCCCTAAGTTAATTAATCACGCAAATGCACCATCTCGCTGAAATATCGCAGGCAGGCAGGCAGGGTGCTGGCTCTGAGGCGGAGTCATGCAGAAAGGCCTGATACAAATTCAAGTCTGTACCTAGGGCCTGGTTGACCCCACCAGAGGCTGTGCTGGTTCATAGAATCTAACTTTAGAGAAGGTTGGACAATATAAGCCAATCCTGGGTCCTGGTCGACTCTAGTGGGCCATGGACATCACAAGCTTACCTCAAGTGTCAAGCATTCAATTACCCCATTAAGTAGAAATGTACATGTCATTATCATGTGGAAAGAAAAAAATCAGCTTTTCTCTATCTGAGAGGTGGCTCAGTGGTTAAAAGTATGCATTGGCTCTTTCAGAGGACCTGAGCTCTATTCCCAGTGTACACACACACACACACACACACACACACACACACACACACACATACATACACACACACCTTAAAATAAATGACTTTTCAATTTTTTAAAAAATAAAAATAAAAACAAAAACATAAAAAGTCCCCTGAGGATGCTTTTCAAAGGACCCCCCAATGTCTAGCCAGCCCTGAGTGAGCATGTGAGTAAATCTGAGTGGAGTAAGGCAGACCCGTGGAGCTGGCAGGGACCTCACCAAGGATGCCCTTGAGCTGCATGTCACACAAGGAAGAGCTCAGTGCCAAGGGAAATCTGCACTTGCCAGGTCTCTGGGCTGCACTTGGAGGAGGGAGGAGAGAGTCTGAGCCTTAGCCCCACACACACATGTGCACACCTACACACACACACACATACACACACACACACACACACACACACACACACACACGAACGCATGCACCCACTCACATACTTTGAGCTCTCCAGCACAAATCTGCACCAATGTAGCCTCCTCTACCTGATACTAGGAAAGGGACAAGGGGTCACCTGTAGTTCCCACCCCTGCTGTTCAGTAGTCCTCAGGACCATCGGTTTCTTCCTGCAGACTTATGGAACTGAGCTATGTGCGAGGCCCACAGAAAGGTAAGGGTCTCTGAAGAAATACAGGAATGGGGGGAGGAAGAAGAGGATCAATACATCCAAAGAGTGGGGGATGGAGAGCAGTTGGATGCTCACAGTTGTGTCTCCAATGAGGAAGATTTCTCTCTCCCTGCCCCCCTTCCCCCCCCCATGTGCCTTTGGCATCCACACAGACTCCCAACTTTCATTCTAAATAAACACCCTTGAACCGGAAGCAGGAGAAACCCATGCCACAGTGCGTGGAGCACACATGGAAGCCACTGCTCACCCCACCCTCTTCACCTCAAAGGACCCTGACAGCAAACTGGGAGACCTCAGCAGTGACTTAGCATCCCCAAGCTTCAATTCGGTCCTTAATAAGAGAGAATCATGAAAATATCAGTGCCCTTTGGGGCAACTATGAGAGTTAAAATAACTCATATAGAGTGTCTAGCAAACAGACAATGCTCAGTGCATCTTGGCCACAAAGTTTCTGAAGCCAGAGAAAAAGAAAGCCATGGAGGTGACAGCCATAGCCCTGTCACAGAGATAGCCCTCCCACAGGACACCAGCCCTCTGCTCTCAACCTCTACAAGTAGCCCCCCCCCCCCCCAGCTCATGGATAGCAGGGTGCAGGAAGGGAGCTCACTTTTACAAATCCCTGTGTATTCTCAGAGACAAAGCACAGCCCTTTTGTCTGTCACCCACTCTGCACCCCATCTGTCTGGCCCTGGGCTCCCTGGTGGGGTGTGATACCTTTGGCTCCTATCCATGACATTCCTCCTACTCCATGCCACTGCAGACTCTGGGGAATCAGTAAGGGGAGGATGGAGACCGCCACCCTCCTGGGCTGTGAATGACAGACTCCCAGGGTCCCAACCCCAGAGCTCACTCTGTAGGTCCAGCAGGAGCTTGCACCTTGCAACTCCAGCTCCCTTATATTTTCGGGTGATGCTGAAATGGTTGAATTGGGAGCCATGGCTGAGAATGACAGGTTTGCAAACTCTAACCCAAGAGAGTACAGCCAGGGCTTTTCCAGAGAGGGGACTGAGCCAGGAGAGGTAAGGCAAAAACAAAGGCTTGAAAATCCAGGAAGGGCATAAATGGTCTCCGGAGGCTGCAAATAGAGGGCTAGATAGACAGGTGGGGCTGCTGAATGAAAAGGCCAGCGGAGCCTCACCTCTTCCCTCAGGCTCAGCAGATGGCTCTATTGTGCCAGGTGTCTGTGCCATCTCTGTAGACTCTTGGGCTGTAGAGACAGTCCATGTTCTCCATATACAACTACACAATGTCCCTGTCCCAGGCTGCCTTTTAGTGTCTCTTCCTGCCTTGGCCAGGTGGCTGTGCCGTAGCCAGCCCAGGGGTGCCAGGTGAACCAGCATATGTGCTGTGGGTGTAGGTGGTTTAAAAGGAGGCCCAGCCAGGCTCTATTCTTTGTCTATCCAGATCACTGTCATCTTTGGCATAATGGCCCCTGCCAGTATGTGAATATGCTCACTCTATTAGTCCCAGGATCTAGGGCTGGGTGTGTGTTTGTTACCACCAGAGCCAGAGCAGTTACTATGGGTAGATAATAATAGCAATCGTAATCCCTCATAATTGGACCAGACTTTGCTGTCTGCAGGGCACTTCCCTGCCCGTGACCTCATCTGACTTCCACAGGCGCCCTGTAAGACAGGCAAGGCTAGAGTTACTATCCCCATTTTCCAGCTGAGCAAACACCAGCCCAGATGGCCTGAAGTCACATCTCCCATAAGTGACTAGCCCCAGCGTTGGGGCCTGGGACTTCTGACTTCCTCTGCATCAAAGTGAGCTATCACATGACTTGCTGCTGTGCAGGGTGGGTTCACGGTCTGATAACAGGAGTCTGTCCAGCTGTGGGGGGTGTGGAGTATGTGAAGGTGCAGAAAGCATCCATCAGAACACGGAGCAGAAGAGGCTCAGGGTCACCCAGCCTGGCAGAGAAACAAAGCCAGCCCAAGGAAAGGGGGGGAATTAGCTATGCCACCACCGCCACTGCAGAATTCAGAAGACTGTAAGTATCGCCACCATTATGGCCAGGGACTGTGTACTCCTTGAGTTCAGAAGGCCTGCAGGGAACTTAGACTAACTAGTCATTTCCCATGGGATCACCAAGGAGAGGCTGGAGGGCTAAGGACTCCATGAGTAAGTAGTCTTTGCCTTGCACACACTAGGCTGGGTTCGAACACTACATAAACCAGTTGGGGTGATAAAAGCCTGGCCTGCACTCAGGAAGTGGAGGGCTAGGAACAGAAGAACTTCAAGACCATCCTCTGCTACACTGAGCATTTAAAACCAGTTTGGACTTCGTGAGGCCATGTCTGAAGGGGAGGGGTGGTAAACTAAGAGCTTCCAAGGGCCCCTGTCCAGGGGCACACATGATCCCCAGCTTGTCAGTATATATGATACACATGCACACACACAGCACTGTGAAGGGTTGTAGGCTGGAGCCCTGGACCTTTTTGTGTGCACACCTACTTATACGTGTATATGTTGGGGGATGGGCTCCTTGTTTACATCGGGGCTATGGGTGGTCATAGTAAGGTAAGGTCAAGGAGGCAAGAGAGCAGACCCCCATCGGGGCTCACCACCAACAAAGCTCAGCAACCCCTTCTGTTGCACCTCAACTGTTTCAAGGGTTGCCACCAAGACAACAGAACAATGGGTGGAAAACACCAAGAAGACAGACACACACTCTCAGGAGGAACGAGGCAGAAAAGGGCTGAGTGTGAAGGTGAAGGCTTCCAGCTGCTGGTCCTTGCCCGAGTGGACATCCCTTGTCAGAAGAACAAACTTCACACACCTCTCCCAGGGACCCAGAGAGGCAGGACAGTGAAATTGACAGACTGACAGAAGGGACACAGATTCCAGTGCTGGAGTTTGTGGAAACAGCTCCAATGTGACTTTTTGTGGTCCCTTCAGAGATTCCCATCCATCTGATGAAATCCCTTTTGACTGACTTGATCCCAACCTGGAGTTCAGCCATAGGGTGAAGATGTGGCCTCTCACGGGATTCTAAAAACACAGAAGTCACTGGTTCCACGGCCTGGAACCACATCAAAGGTTACCATGTGACTCCCACTTGAAGCCTGGGTGGGTGGGACTTCATTATCTCCAAAGGTCGATGATGTCACTTGCTCCTGAGCATCTGAACAAAGCCATGTGCTAGAATATCTGTGTGAGCTGATCACCGCATGTTTATAGTGCCCCAGAAATCACTAAATACAGGGGTGGCACAGGCAGCCAGCTCTAACACAGAGGTGTAATGATACCCAAGGTCTCACAGCTAGTATAGGGCAGATTCAGAAAGAAATGCAGATGTTTGAATCCTTCAAGTTAACCCTCAGAGACCACAACGGTTATAGGTATGGTCCTGCAAAGAGTGCCTGGGCTCAGATTCCTGCCTCAGCTTAGAATCTAACCTCTCTAAGCTTCGGGGTCCCGGCATCTAGTTGGCAGGTCACTGTGTGCTCGCCTTTCCTAAGCACCAGCCGCGGAGTCCCCTAAAGAACCAAGAGGGGTGCTCACCTTTCTATCGTCCTCCCGCTCCAGAGAGGAGCTGCTGGTGTCCCCGGGGCCGCTGGAGGGCATTGCTGGCAGCTGGGCAGTAGGAGGCAGGCTGGAGCTTCGAGGGCGCGGTGGGCTTCGAGGGCTTCCGAGAAGGAACTATCGTGATCTTTGTACGCAAGAGCTAAAACTTAGACATAGATTTTGTTGTCACGCCCTCGGGAAAGTGCTGCCTCGGCGCTGGGCTTCAGGTGGCTCCTCCTGTGGGGAAGAGAATTGGTCAGCAAGGCACAGCACAGACCTCCCAGGATTAGCTTCCAGCCCAGGGCCACCCTGGCCTCTGACCTCTCTTCTCCCAGTCTCTCCAGCACCCCAGAGTGAGAGAAACTAAGGCGGCCTCCACCTTCTCAGAGAGCCTGGAGGTTATGACAGTCCTTTCAGAAACTCAAAGGTGTAGTGTGCGCCACTGTTGGGACTTCCAGAGGCCTCCTGCTCCTCCCCTCAGCCTTTCTTCCCTCTGAACACTTCCGAAACCCCCCTTCCACCCCAGCCAGTCCCTGGGAAACCCCAGCCACCACCAGAGGCCCCCAGCCCAGCTACATTTTCCTTCTAATCTGTCCTCACCCGACCCCCCCACCCCCACACCGCTACTCGAGTGGAGGAGGAAGTGAGCAGCAGCCACAGGATGTAGTGAGATGAATGTCTTTTTGCTCAGCCTGCCCAGGACCGACACCCCACTGACAAAGCTCAGGCCCTCAGGCCGACCCCAGGCTGTCCTGGGATGCCAGGTTTGTTGCACTCTCTGGGTGCCAAAGGGTGAGGCCGAAGGCCATGGCAGCACTGAACAGGCACGCAAGCCGCCCTCTCCAAGCCCCTCTGTGGCCCCATTTGCCGTCAGAACTGGTGGGCTCGAGCTCCACAGCTGTATTTTAGGGGCTTTTCTTCCTCCTTCTTCCAGGTGTGGGCCGCAAGCCAATGAAATAACAAAGCCTGAGCCTCAGGCCACAGCTCAGGGTGGGTGTGTTACTGCCACAAATCAACCCCCTTCCCTCCGGGAGACACACAACGGTTCCTGCCCCCCCCCCCCCACAAGAGACAGCTCCAAGCCCCTGCCTTGAGTGTGTGCCTGCCGGGGAGGGGATTGGCAGTTGCGGGAGAGTAGGAGGTAGGCTGGATCTGAGCCCACCCACACCCTTCCCCTTCCAGTTCCCTGTTCTGCTTCCCAGCTCCCCTCCCTGTTGGGCCTTTCTTCCCAGCCCCCTCTGCCAGGGCTCCTTGGAAAACCAGGAACGGGAGACTGCCCAGGCTTGGGTTTCCCATGGGCGCCGTGACTTCCCCAGAGATGTGATAGTCTGGGAGGTGGGTGCCCCGGTTTGGGTTCTGCACTGGCAGCAATGGGAGAAAGCTCGAGCTGGGAGGGGCCATTGCAGAGCCAGGAGAAAGGGATTTGAAGTTAAAAACCAAGCCCTGCTGGAGAGGCTATGCCCAAGGCTGCTCTGTCTAGGGAGGCTCCAGGAAGTTGACACCTCACTCCCTACAACATTAAACTTGTCTGGGTACTGGGTTCAAGGCATCTGTCCAAATACCTGAGAGAGTGGCTGGCAACAAAGAGAGTGGCTCCACACAGTGACACCATACCTCATTTGGAAAGCTCCAAGCACTTCCCTAGTTTATGGCTAAGGCTCAAACATTTGGGACATGTCTGAGGTGTGAGCCAGATCTCATGACAGAACTCTGAGGGGCTGAGCACTCTTGGAAGCTATATCCCCCTGACCCAGGGCTCCAATAGGCTTCCCTCCTGCTATTGGTCAGTGATCTCACCCAAATCTCAGCTTCCCCTTTGTGGCCATAACTGTTTCCAATCACCCCACATCAAAACCTTAACAAGTGGGAGACAGCCCAGAGACTCAGTCAGTGGGAAAGAATGCTGGAGCTAATGGATGAGGTCCCGACTGGGTTAGTGGACCCCCGGATGCCATCTAGGTCCCACCTGCCAGGCTAGTGAAACCTCAAGGGCAACAGGAGATCAGTCAACAGAGAGACAGACCAGGCACAAAGTAAGCTGGGAATTAGTCTGCTCCACAGTTCAGAAAGACACAGGGGAACCTGTATGGAAGTTCAGAGAGGAGCTGCTGGCGCCAGAGGGGGAAGGGAGGGAGTAGTCAGGAAAGGTGGGACAGCAGAGGGGGCCACAAGGGCAGCCACCCAGGAAAGAAGGGAAAGAAAGGAAATGTCTCAGGCCACCTACATCCCTTACACGTGAGCTTCATGAAAGGTCAGCACAGAAAACAGTGGTCCTGCGGCAAACCTGGATCCCTTTGTTTCTGCAGAGACCTCAAAACCCTCAGCATCATCAGCGTGTGAGGGAGTGCCCACTTAGTGGCTGGGATTCCATGCCTGGACATAGTACTGTCCCCCTAAACTTGAGAGCCGCATTCTTCTCTCAAGCCAATGTGGCTACAGGGAACAGTGGGCTCTGGGACCCACCTTCCCAAGCCAGCAGCAGACTTCTGCAGCCCACACCACCTACAGCGCATCCTTCTCACCGAGGCTGTACCACAGATTCTCACTGTGAGCCTAGCCATCACCACCAGCGGTTTTATCTTCTCCTCAATGTCCATAGTGATCCTGAATAATGTTTATACAACAACAGCATAAAAGTGGTTATCCTTGGGGCTGGAGTGGTTAGGAGTGCTTGCTGCTCTTCCAGAGGACTCTGGTGCCCAGCCCAGTATCCACACCAGGTGCCTCAAAACAGCCTGAACTCTGGTTCCAGGAGAAGGTATCCTCTTCATACCTCCACAGACACTGGCACACACATGGCACACCCCACTCCGAACACACAGATTGTTCAGGGGGGAAATGCTCATCCTTGAACTCCTGATCCTCCTGCCTCCACCCCCACCCATGTACCACCATGATTGCAGTACCAGCTACACTCCACATCTTACAACCTTCTTCAACCCAGAAATTTTTTTTTTTTAAGATGTGAAATGACAAGAACGGGCTTAACAAGGGAAAAGACATTACAAACAAAATTTCAAGATTGGGAAAGTGACTTAAAGAGCCAAATCAGAGTCAGGCACAGAAAAGCTGATTTCAATGCGTAGTTCGTAGACAGATCCTTGTCACCATAGCACCAGGGACCTGTGGGACTAAACTAAAGAGGATGCATGTGTGAAAACAGAGGGGCTGGAGCAAGAACCATTGCAACACCTGTATCCCCTGAAGCTGCAACTTCAGATTCTCTGGAGGACAAAATGGTTGAGGAAGAGGTGACATCCCAGCAAGTTTATTGAAATGCTGAAGTAAGTTCTTAGCCCCTTCTGGACTAGAAAACATTGGCAGCCAGACCCTGCTCTCTGGAGCAAAGGCAGAAGAATCACGTCAATACCATATGGGGCCAGGACTGCCTGTTCATTCACCAGCGAGGATCTGAAAGTTGACAAATCTTTGGGCCCAGAGCTTCCAAAAAACTTCTCTAGGTTAGTTGGTCTCGGTTGTTTATTTTTGGGTTTTTGTTTATTTTGTTTTAAAGACAGGATTTCATTAAAGAGCTCAGGCTGGCCTGAAACTCTCTGTGTAGACCAGGACAGCCTTAAACTAGAGATTGTCCTACCTCTATCACCTGAGTGGTGATTCCAGGTCTGAATAATCACATCCAGCCACTCCCCTGGCCTTCTTTTGTCCTTCTTTCCTTCCTTCCTTTGTTTGTTCCTTCCTTCCTTCCTCCTGTCCTAACTTCCCCCCTCCTTCCCTCCCTCCCTCCCTCCCTTCCTTCCTTCCTTCCTTCCAATGTAGCCCTGGTTAGCCTGGAACTTGCTACATAGATTAGGCTGGCCTAGAATTCACAGAGCTCTGTCTGCCTCTGCCTCTTGCAATTCTTAATCAAAGGTCAACCAAGGGCCAGTAGATATTTTCAGAGAGTCTCTGACTTGGAAGATAGGGACCAGAATAAAACCAAACCAACCGTAGCAAAACATGCCAACGGTTTCTATAGCCACGAAACAAGAATGTGATGTTACCGAAAAAGAAGAGATCAGAAAGCACGTCCAGGGCTGGAGAGATGGCACAGCTGTTAAAGAGAGAGGGCAGTTTATCTCCCAGAACTCTGTCAACAGGGTGACAACTACCTGCAGCATCTGGGCATTTGACACCTCTGGCTTCCTCGGGTACCCACACTCAGACACAACACGGCCATGGCCACACACACATTGTTAAAAAAATGCATCTTTTTAAAAAAGGAACTTCTACAAATACAAACATTGTGGTAGTAGAAACAAAATTCAGTGGTCAACTGGAAATAAAATGATTTAGCATATGATCCAGGGTCCCACCAGCCCATCACCATACCTATAGGAATCCGAAAGAGATGAATGACGTCAGAGACATCTGCACTCCTGTATTCCTGAGGTGCTGTTTGCAGAAGGGATCAACCTAGCCACTCGCCAATGGATGACCAAATAAAGGGAAGATAGGACGTATGCCCAACTGAGTATTGTTCAGTTATGAAACAATAAAACTGCCAACAGCAGCAACATGCAGGTACTGGGAGCACATCAGACTAAGAAATAAGTCAGGCACAGAAGGACAAATACCACATGGTATCATCTGCACGGTGATTCACGCCTCTAATCCCAGTGCAGGGGAGGCAGAGACAGGTGGATCTCTCTGAGTTTAAAGTCTGGTCTACATAGCAAATTCCAAACCTGTCAAAACTACACAGTGAGACCCTCCCTCAAAGAGGAAGAGGAGGAGGAAGAAGGGGAGGGGTGTGGGAGGGGGAGAGGAAGAAGAAGAAGAAATCTTTTTACATGTGGGTCTCACAGAAATAAGGTACAAACTAACAGGTTCCGGGGAAGAGGGGGGATAAAGGGGAAAAAGGATGGAGAAGACACGGTTAATGGGTACAGGGGTACACCTGGATACAAGTAAAAATTTTTTTTCAAGAAAGGGTTTCTCTGTGTAGCTCTGGCTGTCCTTGAACTCACTTTGTAGACCAGGCTGCCTGCAGCTACCTGCCTCTGCTCCCACTAGAGTGCTGGGATTAAAGGCGACCACTGGTTAAAGTGCTACTTTTTTTAAAAGTTATTTTTTTAATTTATGAAAATATGACTATGTATGACACATGTGTATGGGTGCCCTCAGAGGCTAGGGGAGGGTGTTGTATCTCTAAGAAATGGATCCCATGACACCCAGGGGGTCAGGAACAGAGTCCAGGCCCTCGGCAAGAGCAGCAAGTAATCCTAAATGCCAAGCCATCTCTCCAGCTCCATGAAGAAATAACTTTCAGTGTTCTATGGCACAGGAGAGCAACTACGGCCAACACCAATTGATTGTACATTTCAAAATAAGAAGAGTTTGACTGTTCCTAAGACCAAAAAAAAAAAAAAAAAGAAAATGCTTGGTGTTTGATCAGTGTTTGAAGTGATGGCCAAGCCAATGCCCTGATCTGATTGGACCATTACATAGACGTGCTGAAACACCACAGTGTAGGCAGGAGAGGTGGCTTTGCGGGTGAGGTGCTTGCCACACAGGCATAACAAGGACTTCAGATCCCAAGAATCCATGCAAAAGCCAGGCAGAGGCAGCAGCACACTTGTCTGTAATCCCAGGACACCTCTGTTTCAGAAGATGGAAGTAGAGAAAAGAACCACCAGAAGTTTGCTGGTCAAATGGGTCAAACAGCATTTTACAAACACACACACACACACACACACACACACACACACACACACACAAATATTTGACAATGTGCTCCAAGATTATTTGCCTTCTGTTTTGTTTTTCATGACAGAGTTTCTCTTTGGGTAGCCTTGGCTGTCCTGAGACCTGTAGACCAGGTTGGCCTCAAGAGAGTGCTGGGATTAAAGGCATGAGCCGTGACTGCCCAGTTACTGTTCATCATTTAATAGAAGTGATTTGTTAAAAAGATAAAAGGATGGACATGCTTGTGCATAACTGCCATCCCAGCTACTTTAGGAGGCTGAGACAGGAGGTTTGCTATGAGTTTAAGGCCAGCTTGGTCTATATAGCAAGTTTCAGGCCAGTCAAGGCTACATAGAAAGATATTGACTAGGGTGGAGGGGAGGGAAAGAAATAAATCTATCCTCTTCTGGTAGAGTTGTTAACCCTGCCATGTCATTATTTAAGTGTGAGAACAGAATAAAGACACTTTCAGCCACACAAGGTCTCACGCTCTAGTCAGAGGAAGCTAGGGAAAGAGCCTACAATACAGGAGAACCAGCACATGAGGAGAGGAAAAGGATTCTTTGCTGTGAAGCTGAGATACTATGCAATAACCACCTGACTTGTGACTCACAATACAGGCCTGCCAGACACTACTATCTCTGTGCATCTGCCACTCAACCAGACAAGTGGCAGGGACATCTTCTAGGCCTTACTCTACAACCCGAACCCAGCGCTGACTATATTTGGATACTCAGTCACCTGTCCGAGAGGACAACCACATGGATAAACTGAGCAAGAGGAAGGCAGAAAAACAGCCACAACCAATAGGCAGAGAGAGTTCCAAGGATGACCTCAGAGGAACATCACGGATGACAGCAACCACTGACATGTACCTAGAGAACAGTACACCCACAGCAAGACAGTAAAGACTTCAAAGTGTGGACAGAAGCATCTTCAACCCACTGTCACAGAAGGAATTAGTAATAGGCACAAAAAAGACAAGTTAAAAAAAAAAAAAGCCCAAGGCAACTACTAACTACAGGGGAAAAAAACCTATATATATATATATATATATATATAATTCAGATTTCTTACCTGGCTTCTCTGCACATTAGAAGTTATAGCAGTTCTAAGGCTAAGGTCAGAGTGCTGGCAGGGCTGCATTCTTTCCTACAGACGCTAGGGAGACAGAATCCCCTTTCCCACTTGTCCCAGGTTCTAGAGGTTGACTCCTCTCCTTGGTTCACAGCCCCTTCCATTGCCAAAGCTAGCAATGGTCACCAGTCTCTTTCGCCCTCTTCCCTTCCCTGCCACACTGTTCCTGCCTTCATCTCTCATTTCTAAGGACCCTGTGGATATAATGTTGGGTTCAGAAAACCCAGGATCATCTCTTCAAGTCTTAACTTAGTCATGACTGCCAAGTCCCTTTGCTCGTGTGAGGTGACATATTCATAGGTTCGGGAAATTAGAACATAGCCTTTTAAATTTTTTGCTTTTTCATTTTTTTGAGACAAGGTTTCTTTGTGTAGTCCTGGCTGTCCTGGACCACACTCTGTAGACCCGGCTGGCCTCAAACAAAGATCTACCTGCCTCTGCCTCCCTAGTGTTGGGATTAAAGGCGTGTGCCACCACTTTCTGGAGAGCATGACCTGTTTTATTATGCCTGTTAGGTGCAGACATCTACATATGTGAACACAGGCATAACAGACACTTTTGAATGAATATCAGAAGGGTGTTGTCAATAGTAAGCCTGCCACAAAAACTATTTAGGATGGCTGGGCCTATGAGCTTAAGGAGAATCTATTAATCAGAGGTGGGCAGTATGAATCAGTGGATAAAGGTGCTTGCTGCCAAGCCTGAGTTTAATACCATAGTGTAGGGTGAGAACTTAACTCTTGCAAGATGTCCTCTGACCTCTGCACACATGTCTTGGTATATGTAAGTATGCACATGAACACAGACACACACACACACACACACACACACACACACACACAAATAGGATGTAAACATTTTCAAAACATCTATTAAAAAGGAAATCAGTTAAAATGTCTATATAGAGGAATGGAAAAGGTGTTATGTGCAGAAATGGGGGCTGTGGGCATATAGAATGAGATCTCTGGAGGAAATATCAGAGAGGATTAGAAGTAGCAGCCTCTGAGACTGCAGAGGGATCAGCAAGCACTGTACTGTCCTTAGATGCTTCTGCTTCCTAGACCCTCTGATTGTTAGGAAAGGTGAAGCTTTACCAGGAGGGACCAGCACTGGGGGAAAGGCCTTCAGTCCAATGTGACCACTGGTGATGTGGTCTCCATCTCTCTTCCAGACACAGAAGGAGCTATAGCAACTCTTCCTCCTGTGAAATCAAATCCCACAGAACAACCAATCCCAGCTCTCTGTACCCACACAGTTCCATCATCGCTCCATCCATCCAAGGTGCACTGTCCCTCACTGAGTATCCAGTCCCCCCAGTGCATTACTTCCCAGTCCAGCCCATGACAGCACCTCATTCTCACCACTGCCGAACTGGGGGGCGCCAATGCTGAATACATCCCAACCACAGCCCCTCATCTAGGCTCCTGCTGAGGCCTCAAGTTGGTACCATACACTATCCCCAACACCATCTCCACCTTCTTCTCCAGGCTCAACCTCAACACCTCAGAACTGATGCCTCGGGTCTCTGCTCCTCCCTTGCACCCACTTCAGTCAGGGCCCGCATGTCACTCTGAACCAAAATAAACCTGTCAGCGCCCACAGGCCTCAATCCTTGTTCCACCCAAACAGGGCCAAAGTCAGAGCCCAGCAGCCCCTCCCTCTCCACCTCCAGTCTGCTGGGGATCTCTGAAGGTTTTGATTGTGCTTACATTCTTGTCCCAAGTACCCACCCTAGTAAACATGTGATCTGACAGAGCCAATCAGAGGCCTTACCTGATGCTACAGAAGGATGAAAAGAACCAAAACTAAGTCAGGATCTGGCAGCCACGGTCTTGGGACCACATGGGACAGTAGGGCCAAGACAAAGAGCCAAGGGATGAGGAGAAGGAATCAAAGATGACAGCTGTCTGTGCAGGGCACTGGCCCACCTGATCTGAGGGAACTTCCTGTACTGTGTGAGCAAGTCTGAGGATGCTGACAGGAGCCTGATTCAGGAGCTAGTATCAAGCTCTGGGAAGTCTCCAGGGAGCTGGGCTGGTTCAAACCTCTACCTTTTTTTCTTGGAATCATGTTGGCCTGATACAAAACAGCTTTAGGTTCCTCGGCTGTGAAATAGAGGAGAAAACAGCACTTACCTCACAGAACCATGGAGAGACTGAAAAAGTAATGAATTAAAAATGCTTCCTAGAGTGCCTGGCACTGGGAAAACATCGATAAATCTTCACAATTATTAGAGTCTGACTCATCCACCCACAGACTTCTCTCCTCGCTCAAAATCCCTGGAGTGCCACAAGTGGACATCGCTCAACCACAAGCTATGTGTTCCTATACCATGCCTCACCACGCCACACCGTGCCACGCTTGTGAACAGAGCTTTATGACGTCAATGCTTCATTCATTCTCACACCTCACCCCACCCCCGGTCTAGAGTGAGTACTATTTTTATCCCCATTTTCCAGATGAGGAAAGTGAGGTTCCAAACTGCCCAAGGTTGTAGTTAGCAAGAGGGGAAAGGTTCAAAGGCTCTCCTGCTTGTCACAATCTCTGTAATTAGCTCAGGACTTTTACAGCTATGTTCACTTTGGGCATAGACAGGCCAGGAAACAATTTCGACTTGTCTTACCTTCCTGGGTTTCAGTTTAGGTGGTTTTCCTCTGTGTAGCCTTGGCTGTCCTGGAACTTGTTCTGTAAACCTGGCTGGCCTAGAACTCACAAAGATCTGACTGCCTCTGCCTCCCAAGAGCTGGGGTTAAAGGCATGTGTCACTACCACCACCACCGAGGGCTTAACCATAGCCTTCCAATGTAGCGATTCAGCCAATGGAAGAGTTGATTTATCCATTCAACTCTTTGTTGAACGCCTGCCATGTGACAAGCTCTGCGCATTGAGAGTGTGGTGTTTGTTTGCATTCAGTTCTTATAACAAATCTAAGAAAGTTCTTAAGCATGTCATCCATGTCTTTAAGGAAAGAAGGGAGGGACCTAAGGAGCACAGATGTGACATCCCAGGAAAGGATTATGGGTCCAGGTACAGTACACTCCATAGCCCTCAAAATAGGGCAGCACCCCCAGAAAAGGGTCAGCATAGGTGCCAGTGCCCAGGCCAGAAGCCCTGAGACCCCAGATCTGCATAGCAGCCGCATGGCTGAGCTTCCTATCTGAGCTGGGAAGAGGTAGAGGTGACTCCTGTGGCTGATGGGCTTATTCCCCACATCACCCCACCATTCACCAAGGTGGTCGAAGCAGAAAGCCGAGCAGCACCTCAGGGTTTTCCCCACCTACCAGAGCATCTCTGTGTCACAGGCTGTGGCTGGGTAGAAGGGACAGGGGGAGGTCTTGCTTCCACTTTTGGGTGAGATGACATCATCCCATTTGCTCCCACTTTCAGAAGTGTCACTTGCACCCAGCCCACCAGCTGCCCACAGAATCCCAAAAGCCTCTGGTGACAGGCCAACAGCCCTGCCATCCTGTCCCCACTTCAGAGTCTGACTCAGGAGTCATCACGAAAGGATCTCACGCTCCGGAAAGCCAAGCACACCATCAGAGGCACTCATGAGCAAGCCACGCCTCCTGCCACTATGGCAGCCACAGGGGAGGGGATGAGTCTGGATCACAGACTCCTTTGCTTGCGCTAATGGTTACCATGGCACAGCCCCTAACGCAGAGAGAATAAAAGGTTTATGCCCAAAATAGACGCTGTGAAAGAGCTGGAATTGTTCTCGGGAGTCAACAGGAGCCACCAAGAACTTCATAAAGGAGCGCCTGATGCTGGGTGTGGGCCACCGAGGGCTCCTGCGTATGGCAACCAAAACAGGCTTCCAGTGGTCTGCGTGAGTGAGGACGAGGTTTCCTAGCATGAACGCACACGTGAGAGTCAGCATGTGGTCCCTGGGGAATTCTGTGGCAGCTTCTACACTTTTCAGGAGGTGGTTCCTGGACCACAGCAAAGTGTTTTTTCTCTCAAGAATGGGCCACACTTGCCAACTTCGGTCTCTTCACTCACTCCCCCAGGCCCCTTAATCTGGCTCGTGCCCCCCCCCCCATACCTCTCAGCTCACTGGAGACTCAGTCCTGAAAAGAAAGCTTTTACTGAGAGGCCTCAAAATCGGTCTGTGAGAAGGTGAGACATTTGCCTGGCTTTTTGAGGCCTATGGGGTCCTTGCCTCCACTATCTGAAAACACTGACTTACTTACTTCCATGTCTGCAGTGACTAGTTCTATCAGTAAGCATTGCTGGTGCAGAAGAGAGTCCATGACTAGAAGTTAGGAAAACCCCTTCAGTGTATCCTAGAATTTTCATGCCACTAAGTAGAGGATTCGGCTCCTTCAGGAACAATGAAGGCTTGGGTCCCTAATGAAGTGGCGCCCACTGAGGCTCTGCTGGCTTCAAATGGAGTTAGAACAGAATATTTAACAAGAGGAAACTAGATCGAAAATGTGGCCTGCAATCAAACACAGAGAATATAGCTTTTGTGTATTTTCTATAATTTAGGTTACAGGCAATGGTGAACCACCCAACATGGGTTCTAGGAACTGAACTCATGTCTTCTGGAAAGAACAGAGGTGCTCTCAACTGCTGAGCCAAAGCTCCGGGCTGATCTTGAATTCTCTAGCCTCTAACTCTCAAAGGCTGAGGTTACAGGTCTCTGCCACCATGACCAGCTAGGATTAGAACTCTTGACAGGTAGATGCCCAGTTGTGCTGCCGTTGTGTGGGAGATCAGAAGAATAGGAAAGATGCACACAAAAGCCATATAGCCAAAGTACTAACTAAATTGTGCCAGATGTACCCTTCATTGCCTTCTCCATAAAAATATGTGCGGGCCCTTTAAATATTTCTCCTCTGCCGGCTCTCACAAGGTAAAACTTAGTAGAAAACACTGGAGACCTGGGCAGTGGTGGTACACACCTTTGATCCCAACACTTGGGAGGCAGAGACCAGTTGATCTCTGTGAGTTCAAGACCAGCCTGATCTACAGAGTGGATTGTAAGACAGCCAGGGATACACCAAGAAACCCCGTCTCAAAAACCACAGAAAATGGAGAAGGGAGGAAAAGGAGGAGAGAAGAGAAAGAAGAGGGAGAGGAGGAGGGAAGGGGAAGAGGAGGAAGAGGGGGAGGATGGAGGAGGAGGCTGTCCTTCCTGGGCCCAGCGTGCTGTCGTAAAGGTTCCTGTATCACATGGCATGCTTTGTAGCATCTAGCTCTCCTAGGAGACCAAGCTTCCCGGCACTCAGCTCTTACACCACGACAGGAGAGCAGCAGACAGAAGCTTCCCCAGCACTCCCTTGGGGAGCTAAGCAGTGTACAGCAAGGAGCATGCCCCCTTTAGACCCAAAGGGTCCAGAGTGCAGATGTCCACTAAGATTCATCCACATGTGACTCCCCTGCCATCTAGGGAGCGATGGCCACACCCTCTCCCACAGGGTTGGCTCTCAGCCCAGGGCAGCCTCTTCCCAGGAGCAGTAGCCGTTCACAAACCTGCTGCTGTGTGTTCACTGAGTTCGTCTTCTCTGGCTGACCAAGCCTTATTATCCCAGTCTTGTTACAGTTAATAGTTCTGCACATGAAATCTGAACACCGTGTGGTTGTCTGCTGATGGGCCTGCTCTGATATAGCCACCCACGTCCCCAAAGGTTTTGTCCTTCATGTCGTCTTTGGCTTGTTGGCAACCCTGCCAGCTACCCCCTCTCGCCCCCACTTCAAGTACTCATGTAGGGGCAGTTGAGCGGGCTCCAGGGTACAAGAGTCCCTGCTTCTGGAAGCCCACAAGCCCAAGGATCATCTGTCACCCCGGCCTGTTGCCCCCGGTGAGGAGGCGGCCCTGCCTTTGCTATTGGGCATCTGCACCGACCTCCACCTGCAAGGTTCTGTCTGTCTTTATTTTGTCTGCCCGTCTGGATGCACAGGTCAAATTCTGCTCTTGAGAACCAGGCCCCTGGAGCTGGTTCTATTACTTCTCTCTCTGTGTTGAAATGGTGTCCCCCTTTAGTCCCATGACCCAATCCTTCAGAGTCTCTTACCCTTCAATTCACTCCAGGAACCTTGTGTCCCGGGACAATAACCTTGGTAATGACAGAGTGTTGGGTGGGCCTGCTTGGTTTCTTCCTCTAGCCCACCCGGTCAGCACAATGTCCACACATAATGCCCTCAACCAAAACCTGATGTCTGTGAGTTTACAACTGGCTCCAGTGACTCGGTGACTCACAGCCCTGCAGGATATTAGAGACAAGCACACCCACTGTACAAGAGTGAATTGTACAGAATGCAAACTTACCTTAATAAAGCTGACTTCCCCCAACTGTGAGGTGCCAATAATTTTCACACACTGGTCTGACCTAATATTGACAGCTGCCTCTGACCTCTACAACTGACCCCTTGTTCACGCCATTTTCCTCTGCAAGGGGTGCCCTCTGAAGCCCCCTGAGAGCCCTAGCCCCATCCTTCAGGCTCACATATCTCTTGCTTCATCCCTCTCTGACCACGTACCTACCCAGGGACTCTAACCGTGTCTGTGGGTGGTCATACAACACCACGCATGTATATAGATGTGTCTAGTTTCCCAAACACATGAGGTCAAGGTTCACATCTTGTTCTTCTCCATCTGAGCAGCACAGCCCACAGTTGGGACTGGCCTCTGTCCTGCTCTGGTTGACCCTTGAGGCAGAGAGGACTGTGCAAGGTCACTCCCTTGCAGCTGCAACACCCCAGCACAGCGCTGCAGTGACTACAGTGACGGCCCCCCATCCTCATTCTAGGGTTGCTTGGCAAAGCTCCTAGTCATGGAAAGACCATGTGGAGATAAGGCTCTAGCCCACTATCTGCAGGCCAAAACTGACACCTGCCATGGATTTTGCAGGTCTTCCTGCCCCTAGATGCCCAGGTGAAGGGGTCGTAAGGATCCCAGGAAGGGTCTGGCCTCCCACCCCTTGGGGAGCTGGCTTGCCTGCAACTACTCTTTACGACAGTGTCCACAGCTAGGCCCGCTGCCACCCTCTTTCTCCACAGAGCATGCCAATAATTATGGAGCTGACTCCTAGGTCAGAAATGGGAAGTCCCAAGAGTCTTCAGGACCAGGAGATAGGGGTGGAGCTCAACTCATCCTCAGATAGCAAGGCAGGAGTGAGCAGTTCTTTGAACTCTCCATGGGTCCTGGTCTGTCTCTCAACTCTCTGCAATGACCAAACCAAGTCATTGGTGGAAAGAGTTGATATTTAGGGGTGTGGGGTTCAGTTTCCTAATCTGTGAAGTGAGGTGAATGAGATTCATCTTAAACATCTCCCTCAAGATATGAGAACAGGGGTTGAATATTTAGCTCAGTGCCTGATACATGGTGGGTGCTCAGCAGAGGTCCATTTAAAAAATTATTTGTGACTCAGGATAAAAGGCGAGGTCACCTAGACTGTGTGGTAAGCTAGCTCACACTCCTGGGTGTCTGCTGCAGCCTGACTCAGGGTAGCAGGTTTTCCTCTAGGGTAGCCTTAGAAATCTCTGTAAGTCACACAGACACAGATGTGTGCACACCAACAAATGCACTCGGAAACCAAGCACATACAAAAATTTAGATACACACACGCACTGGAGGTGGGGGGGGAGGAAGAGAGAGAGAGGTATGCACCAGGCCACATAGAGACATGATATATTCGTGTAGATTCACGCACAGACAAACACCTATCAACACAGATAAACATACAGAGGCACACAGACATAGAAAGTAACATGAATACAAGAGACAAACACAGATACATGCACACACAGACACAGATGGATGCAGAGTCATACAAACACAGTCACAGATGAGAAACAGACACAGGAAAACACGTGCACACACACATACACACAACACAGGAGGGCTCACATGGGGACCTCCAGAAGCTGCAGACTCTGGGGGGACACCTGGAGCAGGGGACCCGCCGTCACCTCTACACAGATGGGAATTTGCACATTTCACCTACTGTGTGGGCCAAAGAGGCATTTGGAAACCAGCTTGGGAAGCTCATAACTACTCACAACATTGTTCTGCAAGAAAACACAAAACATTGCCCTGGAAACAAATGTTTGCAATAGAACCCTCCAAAAGCTGGGAATGCCTGCACCGGAAAAGTAACGGGGCAAGAAGGAAGAAAAACCACATAAACTTGGTTTGCCTCTGCAAAATTAATACAAATTACAAAAACATTTATGTGAACTGCTTACCATTCACACCTAATTACCATGCAGAACAATTATGCATATCATTAAGAGCATTCAGGATTAATTATGCTGTATGTTTCATGTGATTCCACCTCCACACCCCAAGTTCACAGGGACCCATCTTCCCCAGGGCCAGTCCAGGGTCAAGGCCCCTGCAAGATTCTGCAGCAGATTCACAGCAAGCCACACCCAGTTACACTGCTGCCCAGGGACAGCCTGAGCAACATCATCTGCACACACACCCCTGATGAGAAGCCATCTTTGGCCAAAACCTCTAGGACACAGAGGACCTTTAAATGTCTACCGACAGGCATATCGAGGGTCACAGGGTCACAACACAGCTAAATGACCCCATGGGAACCTGGACCCACTGACTCCAGAGGTCTGAAAGGTCCAGGTCCGGACCTCATCACCCCCAAGCTCACATGTGGACGGCTTCGTGACAGTCACATCTACACTCCCTCTGACCCCCTCAGCTCTCACCTTCAGAAGCCTCTCAAGCGTACTGGGGTGACCCAGGCTGGTGGCAAAGAACCGAGCACAAGAAAGTCACTGGGACCTGATAGAGACCAACATAGCTACAAAGACCAGGAGACGCCATTCAGCCGTTCAGCTCACAAGACAGGGAAGGGAAAGCAGGCATCTGCAGACAAGCCTGCTCTGTGACAAACCAAGAACACACATGGTTGGATTTAAATCCTCAAACACCTGTGAAGCTGACTGCCTAAGGAGACAGTGGAAGAAAACAGCCAGGCTTCTCCCAAGAAGCACGTACCCAGCAAGCAAACAACAGTCCTAAGAGCCTCTGAGATTATACCCACTCTGCAGATGGCAACGTCAAGGTGGGCAGAGGCTGGGTGATCCCCTCGAGGACACCAGCTAAGGAAGTAGCAGAGCCAAGGTCAAACCCCACCTACCCAGTGCCAAGTCTGGTGGCTTTGGCACACTGCCACACTACCTCCACCTTAGCTCAGCAATACCAACATGGCTCATGTCCTTATCCCCAAAAATACTTTGGGAGCAGTCTTCTGATTCTACTTCATGAAACACTAAAGTGCCCTTTCTCACCAACAGTTTTCGTTTCTTTCTATTCGGTTACCAAAAAGGCTGGTCCCACACTGCTCTCTCCTCTGCAGACTTGGCCCAAGGACATTCTCAGAAGGTGGTAGTAATACTTACCCAAATGGAGCAGCCTGGGAGTGAAGGGCTAAGCCTGAAAGCTTATCTCTGGGAGAATCACCAACTGAACATCCCAGTTCAAATCCCCAATCACCAGGAACACTGCCTGTGGCACAAGACTGGTGAAATCACCGCCTCCCTCACACATCTGTAGGGCCGCCTGGCACTGAGGAAAGCAATGGCCCTTCCTCACCCATCCCACGGACGCCCCCTTCAGGCCTTCTGACGCAGGTTCTCGCCTTTCTGCAAGCCTGGCCCAGGCCCAGCTCCAATGTCTCCCAGGAAGCAACACCCCTGCTCCCTCAGGGACTCTCCTGAGCATGCAGAAAGCAGAGTCACCATCGACTCCCCTCCCGCCCTTTGGAGCACAGCCCTCGTTACAGACCCTCCTCCTCCACCCTACCGACCTCTATATTTCTACAATGGCTTCTGAGTTTCTCCTTCTGGGTGCCCCAGAATGACCTTCCTTGGTTGTCACTGGGGGCGGAGGACTCCAAGTGTTAACTCTCACCCTCATCTGTGGATAACATCATTGCTTCCAAAGCCTGGCCAGGCCTAGCCCTCTGGCCTCAAAGAGCTGAATATGCCCTTGACGATCTAGCCAACTGCTTCATGCCCTTTCATTCAGCTTAGTCTGACATCCGTCAGAAATCACTTGAGGACATTCCCTGCTTGTGACTAGGCTTCCCTTATCCTGCCTTAGCAAGGACATGAGCCCCCTTCCGGTTTCGTTCAAGCTGACCACAGCTGACAATTCATGACCCATCTCCCACCTGAGGTGCAGGGTCCTTGGCTTTCATGTGTGTAACCAACAAATGGCATCCAGGAGGACTTTTGGAGATGAAGAGAGACACTATGCATCTGGAGCAAGGGACCTCCAGAAAAAGATGAAAGGCCGCTGGACCTGCCACACGGGGCCTGGGATTAAGATGCCAAGTGGTTGGGAGGGTGTTGACTGGGCTTTTTAGATAAGCCTCCAGTACTAGGCAGGGCCCTCAGGATACTACCAGCCCGGCTGAGAACCACAGGCCTGAGTGGGTAGCGATGAGCACACTGTTTATGGCAATAAACCAGTAGAAACCACTGCAATGCCAGTTACCAAGCTGGTTATGGTCTAGACCTTCCCATGCTCTAGACTATGAGCAAAGCCAGTAGGACCAGCAGAACCACAACCCATAAGAGACTGGGGGTTGGCGGGGTAACCTCTACAGCCAATTTCTGGTTTTGCAGAGGGAGTAACAGAGAGACCATCAAGGTAGCTCAGGAAATGAAGATTTCTGTTGCTAAATCTGACAACTGAGTTTGATGTCCAGGACCCATATGGTGGACAGAGAGAACAGATATCCCACAGGTTGTCCTGGCCCCCACACATGTGCCTGCCACCTAATATATAAGTTAATATATAATTACAAAATGATCCTCTTTCCTTCATCTTAAGGCTGTTGAGAATAGTTGTTTTGTAGGCTCTCGTGGCACAAGGACTTCGTGAGGGTTGGACCACTGTATAAGGAACCCCACTCTATGAAAAGGGGCACTTCCTTCCTGGGTACCTCCTCTGTGTGGCTGTAAGATGAGGATTCTGGCCTCATTCAGTTGACAGAGTAAGTGTGCAGCTCAAAGCTGCCTAGGGTCAAGCAACAAATGAGTCTCAGCAGCTGAAGATGCAAACCCCTGTAGGGGGGCTGCCTGACTCTCTACTTCCCCTCTGTCCCACACAAGCCTGGATCTATGGGTCTGGTCAGCAGACGGACAAGCCCTGGGCTTCTTTCCATGGTGGGTGCTTTTCTTCTCCCCATCTTATCTCCAGCAGGGCAGCCAGATGGAAGAGGCATCCCCGGCCAGTGCAGGGAGAGGACTGAGGAAGGGAAGGTGAGCTCGGTGCTGTTGCCCAACTAGTCCTGAGCTTCCCAGGGCAGCAAGGGGACCAGGGAAAGGAACTTTTATGTCCCTTTCCTTAACACCCCTTCTCCATTGTCACCCAGCTTACTGCCGCCCACCTCCTCAGGAGGCAAATTCTACAGACATGTCTATGTCTGTGGCTGGACCTTCTGATGACAAACTCATGCTTGAGTATGGCTTCTCCAGGTGCTCTCCAGAGATTTGGGCTGAGAGACCTACCCTCCACCCCCTGGCTAGATCTTTACTTATGCCTTTAACGCCCAGGGGACAATTTGGGTGACTAGCCACCACGGTGACTGATGCCTTCCAGGGGGATTTTCAAAGGGTTTTCCCTCATCCTGGTTCAAGCTTCATCCACTGTCCCTGGGAACTGAGTACAAGCAAGACCCTCTGCTCTCAGCCCTTCCCGGATCCAGGTTTCTTCCTGCATACACTGAGTCATCTAGCCCTGCCTTTATTTATTAACGCTTACCATTTATTTATTTGGAATTTTTTTTATTTGAAACAGTCTATGTAGACCTGGCTGGCCTCAAACTTAAGTACTAGGATGCACACACACACACACACACACCTTTATGTGGGTTCCTGGGGACTGAACTCCAGTTCCAGGCTGTGTTACATCCATTGAGATGTTCTTTCTGGCTGTCTTGCTGTGTTTCCATATTTTCTCCACAAGCTTTCCAAAGCTATAGTTCTTCTGTGTTACTGGATCACTTCCAAATCTCACCCAATACCTGTTCCCAGTGCTTGTCCCAGTCACCCTGCCTGCCTACATTAGGACTCTATTAAACCTGCATTGCAACTGCTCCATGCCTGAGGTTTCCTTTCAGGGACCTTCCTTCAATAGAAGTAGCCCAGGCTGCCCTCAAATTCACCAAGGAGACAGGGGATGCCCTTGAACTCATGATCCACGCGCCTCTACCTCCCAAATGTGTGTGCCACAAAGTCCAGCTTTTTGTTTTGAGATAGTGTCTCACTCTCTAGCCTCATGAATGCTGTGGTCACACAATCTTGAGCTCTACACTTGCTCTTCCTGGATGAACTATGGCTCGACCTCATCCCTTTTTAAGGTATGTCTTTATGTTTTGTTGTCACTACAAACAAAGTCACGTGTTTGCAGAGAATACAGGTTGGTGTGTGTCCTTAGAAGGAAATCTTTTATATGCATCATTAACCTATAACTAGAATTCTTTTTTCTTTGAGACATGCTGTCATTATGTAGTCCTGGCTGTCCTGGAACTCACTTGCCTGTCTCTGTCAGTCTGACTGTCTCCCTCCCTTCCTCCCTACAACCCCCGCTCCCAAGACAAGGTTTCTCTGTGTAGCCCCTGCTGTTCTGTAATTCTGTAAACCAGTCTGGCTTCAAAATTCAGAGATCCAGCTCTATTTGCTTCCTGAATCCTGGAATAAAAGGTGTGCATGACCACCTGACTTTTTTTTTTTAATTAAGTTGAACCCACATGGTGGAAGACCTCCAGAGGTGTCCTTTTGACTCCCACATGCTTGTCATGCATGTGTGTAACACACACACCAATTATAATGAAAATTTTGTAGTTTAAAAAACAAGTTATACCTCCAGCACTTGAAAAGCAAAGAGTTCAAGACTAGCCTAGTCTATGAAAGGTGAGAGATTACAGTAAGTACACTGCAGTTTTGGGTGGCCTAACAACACCTCAAGGACACTCAACCAATCATAATAGATCTACCTCATTTATTTATAAGCTCATTTTTTCGGACTCTATATCAATCACACAGGCCCATTCCACCAAGAGGCCTCCTGAGGTGTCATGGGCAGGTTACACTGTCTGGCACCTCCCAGGGTCTTTTGGGAAACAGAAATGGCATGTGTCAGGGTCATAACCACGTGGACAATCTCAATGAAGCAGCCCGTATTCAGCCAACAGTTCAGCCCACAAGTGTGACTCCCTCACCTCCAGTCGCTCGTGTCATTTCTCAGAATGCAAGTGTCTTCTGCACCAGGGTTTATTGCCAGGGTAAGAAGAGCACAGGGGCCATGCACAGAAGCTCACATTTGTAATCCCAGCAGCTTAAAGAAAGAGTGTCGTGAATATGAGGCTAGTCTTGGCTAAAGTGAGACCCTGCCTCAAAACTCCAAACCAAACCAAAAAACCCATTGGGCTAGGAGCGGGAGATTCCAATCTTAGTCCCATCACTGGCTATAAAATGGCCACCGGTCCATCCCATCTGCATAGATAGGACAGTTAACAGGTTCAGAATTTAAAATGACCTCGACATTTGAAACAGAGCGGAAGGATCAATAGGAATGACCACAGGAAAGAGAAACTGGTCCTGTATCTGAAGAAGATCAGGAAGCCTTAGGAGTCAGAGGTCCACCGGATAGTGGGCAGCGCAGATTAATAGTCACTGTTGAAAAATAATCCCACCATAGTAGGATTCAGTAGGAAAGCCCAGGGTCAGGCTTGGGAGGGCCCTGTGCCCCCTTCCTGTAGAGCAGCACCCACACCTGTCACCTGCTGAAGTATGGGCTAGGCATCTAGAAGGATGGGGAAAGCAAGGCAGAGCTGTCAAGGCAAGAACCTATCATTCCACCTCTTCCCCTTCTAATCCCCTGCAAGATTATTCTACATGCTGGAGGGTCTCTGCCTGGGAGTGTGGACAGCAAGATGTGGAGACCTCGGAGAGACCAGAGCAACAAAGAGACTCTTTGGCTTGCAATCCACATTGCTGTTACTATCAGCGGCAGCACTAGAGAGCCTTGGCTCATCCTTTCCCTAGTTGCCAAGACCCCCCCTGGGGCTACACAACCAAACCCATGCTTTCCTGTCCCAAGTCTGAGCTCTTAAGACCCAGACTACAGACTGAAGAATCAAGATCCTGTACCACCTGGGCTCAGCTGGCCAAGCCTGCTTTCCCTCCACCCCCCTGCAGGAGACTTAGTCACCTCTCCATGGGCACACAGAAGTCACTAAGTACACGGACCCTCTCCCTGAACTATTGGGAAGCCTTACCCAAGACCTCAGCACCTCCCAGGCCCCCTCTGCCTTCCCGGGTGTCTATCTTGGGTGAGCATTCTCACACCACAGCTGCCCCAGATGATGTCCTTCCCCCACTCTACTCCTGCTTTCTGAGGCCCTTGGTACTGCCCCTTCCTCCTGGAAGCCTGCCCTGACCTCTCACTTGGCAGTGACCTCCCTCTCTAGCACCCCGAATTATTAATTAGTTGGGTACTCCTCAAAGCCGGCACTAGGCCCTGCTCACAGGAAATGCCCAGCAAATAAAATCTCAGGCAAGCGGAAGCAGACATGAGGGGAAAAGACTATGGAATTCAAGGCAGAGTAAGAATAAAAAACTGGAACAAACTTGCAGGGCCGAAGGTACAACCTGTTGACAAAGCCATCTGTGAGCCTGGAAGCACACTGCCAAGATTTCCAAGCACCCTCAGCTCTGTCCTTATAAAACCAAGGTTTCATTAAAAAGGACAGAGAAGTGGGTGGGGTTTTCCAAAACTTCAAAAACTCCCCCATGCACCCCAAATGCAGAGAGTAGGGACAGCAATCCACACATTCACAGACCCTTAACTAAGATGGTGACCGGCTCTTCCACACATCCTGGGAGCCAGCGGTTAAGTCCTACAGCTAGCTAGTCAACAGATACCTCCGCTTAACTGCAGGACCCCTGCTTACAACGTGCTGAACCTGGCTCACATAAAGCAAGCTGTGTGTCCGTACATGCCTGCGAAAATATGCAGACACACAGCATGGACCCCATCTCGCCCACATGACCAGTCAAATGGAGGTAGCTCGGACACAGCTCAGACCTCAGGGAAACACTTGTATTAATGGAACTCACTTGGCCCATTTCTTAGGGAAAACAAAAACAAAAAACCACTATAATCAACAAGACAAACAAAGCCAGACGCATATCACCCCAGATACAAGAGAGGTTGAAGAAGGCTGAGGAAGGTTTGAGACCAGCCTGGGTAACTGATTTCGAAAAGAGAAAGACAAATGACCCCAAATGAGCCCTTAAAGTTTACACAAACTTCCTCATAATGACAGCACTTGGGAGGCAAAGGCTGAAAAATCAGTTGAAGGCCAGGGTGATTACAGAGCAGAAGCCTATCTCAAGGGTGGGAGGGGACGGGGGGAATGGAAAGGAGCCTGGCAGCTTTGCTTTACTATTAAAGCCCTGGTCAGGAGGAGCAGAGTTCCTGCAGAAACCTAGCCTTGCTGACACGTAGAGCCATCTCCCGAAGGACCACACTCCAACTCTGACTTCCACCTGCCAGAACTGCTCAATCATCAGCAGGGAGGAGGTGAGGGAGACCCCAGGCCAGCAGCCCTCCTGCCTCAGGCCTCTCCCACAGATCCCCCAATGTTCCAGGAGCCCCCAGCTCTCTTCCTCGGGGCTACAGCATTCCTGGTGACATCTTACAAGAGGGTCTACCCACCTGAGAGCCAAGGTTGCGCTAAGACTCCTTTTTCTATCTGGCTCCCTGAAACAGAAATCTTGAGGGAATGGGATCTGGGGGTGCAGAAGTGGGGAGCTGAATTCTCCAGGTACTCTATAAACAGGTAGTGGCCACTGGAGGCCTATAAGCAGGCAATAACCACCAGGCTAACCACCAGCGGAAGAGGTATGAGGAGAGCCACACCCTGGGATAGTAGGGAGACTGATCAAGCAACCTTCCTCAGGGAGCCCACTAAACGTTGAACAGAATGCCCAGGACTCCCCAGAAGGCAAACCACCTTCAGCTCCTCCCATCCAGAGAGGTTGGACAAGGATCCTCCGGTTCATCTTGTCCCTTGCTGGCTTGTGGGAACGAAAGACGGTGGGCGGCCATGGAGGTAACAGTCCGCTACCCTTAGGGACGGAGGGACTTAATCAGACTGGACTGTGGATGACCCTTGCAAATTACACACGCACCTTCAGGAGAACACAAGCAAGGGTGTGTGAAAGCCGTGTTTTACATCCTCTGCAGTCAGACCCGACAAACACATCATCCCTTCCCTCGGCCAAAGCCCACCCCCTGGCAGCCCCCACCTTCCCCATTACCACTACGGTGGAGGGAAAACAGATCTCTCTGGCCCTATTCTGGGTCTGAAATTCCACCAGGAAAATCAGAGCCATAGAATTTCAAAGTTGGAAAGGGCCTGCAAGCTTCGTTTCATCCAACCCCCCACCCCACAGAGGAATCCTGCCTGCAGACACCCTGACAGATGGCCACTGGCGGCCTCTCTAGGCTCCTCCACTGTGGGAGACAGACCTTGCACTTGGGATGTCCACTCCTTGAGTCTAAAGAGGATACACCTTTCCTCAGACTAGGCTCCTGATGAGCTAGAAGAGACCCAAATAACATGGAAAAGTTTGGGCCACCATGAGCCCAGGAATCAGGAGCTGCAGATGTGATGGGGGAGGGGTGCAAAGATAGAGCACCAGGAGGAGGGCTCTGAGAGGCAGCAGGGCCTAGAGAAAGGGGCCACAAGGAGGGAGGAGGCAGGTGCCAGACCTATGACAAGTTGGCCTGGGGCCCCTGGCCTCACTCACACACACACACACACACACACACACACTTCCACAAAATTACCTGTCAACAGCTCCACCAGGGCCTTAATGAACCCCAGAGTCAGAGGGGACAAGACAGCTTGCCCCCAAAGCCCACAGGAACTTCCACAACCCAAGTATCCAAAGCCAAGTGACTGCTCTAGCTACCTGCCAATGACCCCCTGCCAGCACAGAGATGATAGCCCAAAGAGGGTCTGCCAGGCAGCTGGGCTTCCAAAATCCCACAGGCCGGTCCTAACACCCTAGCGACTAAAGACAGCTCCCCAGGCTGCAGCTGTCACATCTGCCTGGGAGGGAGGAGGCACAGTGAAGCAGCACCTGATCCCAGAATCCCTGTGCAGCCTGCCCAGGAGGAGGTTCAGCCGCTGGCAGCTCAGGGTGAAACATGAAGACTGAACTGTCCCCGGGGATGCTGATGGCAGTCTCTGGGCACAGCAGTGAGGGGCAAGCTGGGTCACTCGGCCGAAGATACTCCTCCCCGAAGGCTCCTGTCCCCTCTAGTTTGAGGGGGCAGTTATACAGTCCCTAGCCCGCCCTTCCTCCGCAGCCCTACGCAGGCCAGAACTGCCCAGCTGGGTGCAAGACGCCATCTTAGGTCAAGGTGCAGCCACAGAAGGCTCCCCTTGGGAGCCCGGGAAGGGAGTTCTGAGACCCAGTGGGAATCTACTCCCACCCAGGGTGCCCACACCTACTCAGCTGGCCTTGCAGGAAAAGAGGAGTGGAGGGGATGCAGAGACAGGGGGAGAGCAACTGTGTGGGTAGCGAAGGGAGAGGGTGCCCCCAAGAAGGCAGGCTCCAGGAAAGCAAAATGAAGTTTGGCAGCCATAGGGCTGCGGGCCTCGCGAAGAGGGGTTGGGGGAGGCCGGGGGCGGGTCCTGGCCGCACGCCAGCTCGGTCCGCGCCAACGAGGGAGGGCATGACGGCGTGGAGTGGGGAGCCCGGGTGAGGGCGGGACACGGACCGCGGCTTGCGGAGGCTCGGGGGTCTCCTGAGGTGCGGGCAACATGGGGACTGAGACCCCCCGATCCGCAGCCTCGGCGAGGCCTCGTCCTTCACTGTGCAGATGCGAAGCTTTCAAGGACACGTCTACACCGGCCCGGCGGGGGTGCGTGTGAGTGTGTGCACGGGGAGTCTGCTGCAGGGGGCGACCCCGGCATCCCCACCAGAGTCCTTTCCAGCCTTGCTGCTCCCGCCCCCGCACCTTCCAGTCCTCCGCGGCCCGGCCCGGGGATCCTCGCCCACTCCCGCCCCGCCCCCACACTGCGGCGGCGCCACCACCGCCGCCCCGCTCCCACGGCCCGCAGCGGGGGCAGGGAGGAGCCGGGCGCGACGCCCCCCCACGCCGATCCGCCTGGCCTCCGCGGGAGCGTGCGCCCCCCGAGCGGGCACGCTCCCCACGCGCGCGCCCCTCCCAGGCCCGCCGGCGCCCCGCACCCCCAAGCCACAGGTGGCCGCGGGAAGATCGCGACGCCGCGCTCCCCGGCGCGGGCCCCGGCCGCCCCTGGGCCCTGCCGGGGGCCTCCAGGGTCCCCCCGCCGCGCCGAGCCTCCAGGCCCGGGGGAGGGGCGGGGCGGGGCGCGGGGCCCGGGTCGTGCCAGGCTGCCATTTTCTGCCGTGGCCACGGCGCTCCCGGGCCGCTCGCGCCCCCTCCCCCTCCCCTCCCGCCGCCCGATTCCCGGTCGGGTCCGCACCCCGCAACGCACGGCCGCAGGCCCCGGCCGGGCCCCCGGGCGGGGGCAGAGCCCGGAAGGCGGAGGCGGCGGGGCCCTGCGGCAGCGCGCGTCGGGCGGCGCGCAGGCCGGCGGAGGCCCCCCGCGGCATTGTACGGACTTGAACTTGAGCCCGGGCCGAGCGGGGGCGCCGAGGGGCGTCCGCAGCGGAGGCGGCGCGCAGGAGAGGAGCGGCGGGCGAGCTGCGGGGACATAAACAAACCCTCGGCCCGGGCCGTCCGCGCCCGCAGCCCCGGCGCGCCGCGCACCGAGTTGCGGGGTCCGAGCCGCGCTCCCCACCGCCAACTGCGCCCTCCCGCCCGCCTGCCCTCCCAGCTCCGGGGCCGCAGGCCGTGCTGATTACCGTGTGGCCCGGCGGGTCGGGCGGCCCGGCTCGCCCTGCTGCCGCGGCGCCGCGTCCCGGCTCGTCCTCTGCTCGCGCCGCCGCCCGCGCCGCCTCCCGGCCCGCCCGCTGCCTGCCGCGCTCCCTCCCTCCGTCGCTGTCGCGCTCCCTCTCTCCGCCTCCTCCGCCGGGTCCCCCCCGCCCGCCCCTTCTCTCCGCCTTCCTCCTTCCCTCCCTCCGGCCGCCTGCCGCCCAGGCCTCCGCCCGCCGCTCGCCCCCCGTGGCCGCGCTGGCTCCGGCCCCGGCGCTGCGGAGCCGCCCGGGAGGCAACACCGGGGGCTCCGGGGCGCCGCGGCGGGAGCGACCCGAGCTGCGGGCGGTCCTAGCGCCCCCGGCGGGAGGAGCGGGTTCGGGACCCCGCCGCGCCCCGGTTGCAGCGCTCCGGGCTGGGCACCACACCGGAGCCGCGATCCCAGCCGCCCCATGCCCCTCGGGTGGTACCCCGGCCGCAACCTCCCCACCTTGCAGCGCCCCTCTGCCTGGCGCGGCTTCTGCGCTGGGTCCCCGCATCCAGCACTGGTCGTAGGGACAGCTGCCCCTCCTCTCCCGGGCCGGTGTCAAGTGCCTCCCCCCCGCCGCCCGCTTGAGCCCCCGGCGGCCTTCGCCCTGCAGTTCTCCCGACCTCCACCAGAGCCCACTGCGCTCTGCGCGCCTCAGCACTGGGGCTGAGGACAGCAGCGCCTGCCCAGCCGCGTCGCCACCCTCAGCCAGGTGCCGCGGTGGCCAGACGGCTGCACACGGCCAAGGTCGCAGCGCCTGGCGCCTCGAGGCCATCCCGGGGCTCGAGCACCGCCATGGATTGGGGTCCCTAGAAGGCAGTAAGCCTTCCATACCTTGCGGTGTCCAAAAAGAGTTAGATGCCCTCAGGTGGGCTCTGGAAAGATCTGAAGAGGTGGGAGGTTGAACTAAATGACATTGACTGCCTGCCTCTTCCAGCTGCAAGATTCTCCGCAGACCTGCACTAGACCTGGCTCCCTCAGGGTGCGGGTGCTCTCAGCGCTCCGGGTCTGTACCGCTCACCTCTCCAGCTCCCATCACTGGAGCTTGGCGCTGGATCCCCTGACTCCCAGCCTCCTTGTCAGGCTCCTCCCTCCTGCCACTGGACAGCGCCAGCCGGCCCTTCAAGGCCTCAGTGTCCTGAGTTGCATCTCCCACACCCCACTTTACACTTATTTGCAGACCCTCAATTTTGAAGCAGGCCTCCAAACAACACGCCCCACCTAGCACATTTCACCTCATTGGGGGTCACAAGGGACAGTTACCTAATTCGTTGAAATACAGAACCACCATTTCCTATCGCAGGGCACCTTTGCCCCTCAGTCGTCCCTACCCCCGCTCCGAAGCAACTGTCTTGATCTTTCCCAATGTCACCCACCTCATAGCCCCCCCACTCCCACCTCCGCTACTGGTGTTCATTTCTGCCACCCATAGTCTTTTCCCTGGCCATTTCTTAAGACTTGTCATGCCCTGTGAGGACAAGGACACCGTTTGCCTTCAGTACAACTCAGCACCTGGACATGCTATGTCTTCATAAATGTTGGTTGAATGACTGTATGAACTTCAGGCTTCCTGCGTCCAAATCCCCAGCCCCTCCAAATGGTGCTCCCAGCTTAACTAAGGACAAGACCGTCTTAGAGAAAGGCCTCAACTTCAAGAGTTAGATGGCACTACGTCCAAAGAGCAGCATCCTGACACCAAACACAAGGAATTCTGCTGTTCGTACTTTCCAGTGAAGAAAGCCATGTTTGGACTGGGGGGGTGGAACTTGGTGGGAGAGAGCATTTGTCCGGTAATCTCCAAGTCTTGGGTTCAGTCTTCAACACCACAAACAGAAAGCCCACCAGGAGGCTGGAGGGTTTAGCAATCCGTAGAACCTGGCTGTTCTTCCAAAGGACCTGGGTTCAATTCTCAGCACCCATGTGCCAGTTCACAGCTGCTTAGCAGCTTCAGCTCCAGGGGATGTGGCTGGGCGTACCACCTGGCGCACAGACACAGGTGCCAGTAAAACATGCACCATTGTTTAAAGCCATCAAGGCATAACCCAGAGCAAGAGTTAAGTCCAAGTTCATTTGACTCGGATCAGCACATTACAGTGAGAAGAAGCCAAAACTGACCAAGAGGGCCAAATGTAAGTCTGTAGTCGGTACTGATGGTGCTGTCCTCAGGAGCCTTGAAGGCACGGGACCTCGGATATCTGTGTTGCTAATGTAACAAGTCCCACGGTAGCCACGTGAGGGGAGTTGCAGGGCTGCACCATTGGCTCTACTCTGAGTCTTTGGTCCAGAGAGGCGGTACATCCATGCTGGACAACCCTCTTCACTTTGTGCTGGGTTCTGCTGAGACAGGCTTAGCCCTTAGGCTCTGTCATAGTTTAATGTATATAAGCACACTGTCGCTGTCTTCAGACACACCAGAAGAGGGCATCGGATCCCATTACAGATGGTTGTGAGTGAGCCACCATGTGGTTGCTTAGAATTGAACTCAGGACCTCTGGAAGAAGGAAGTCAGTGCTCTTAACCACTGAGCCACCTCTCCAGCTCTGCTATAGTTGTAACATGAAGTGTCCCCTCCATACAGGCTTGCACATTCATGAGCTGGCCCTTTAAATGGCGGGCCCCTTGCAGGTGGTTGGGTTTTGTTGTTGGTTTGACGGTTTTGGTTTTCTTGTTATTGTTTGGTTATTTTTGAGACGGGGTTTCTATTATGTAGCCTTGGCTTTCCTGAAACTCATTATGTAGACCAGGCTGGTCTCAAACTCATAAAAATCCACCTGCCTCTGCCTCCGAGTGTTGGGATCAAAGCTGTGGTGCTGTTTGAGAGATTCTGGAAGCTGCAGGAAGTGGGGACTGGTTGGGGGACCTAGGTCACTGAGTACATTTCCTTGGTGAAATATCCCTTGCCCCTGTCTGCCCTTTGCCCTGCTTCCTGGTTGCCTCTTCAGCCACCACCTCCACCATCTGCATCTGCCTCACAGCTGGCCCCGGTGCATGGACTAAACCCTCAGAAACTACTAGCCGAAAGACGTCTTTCCCCATTTTAGGCTGTTTTTGTGACATATTTTGCCACAAAAAGGAAAGCAGTGACTATAGGCTCCTACACCCCGTACATTGGTCTTAGACATTTTGGGCCGAAGATGCAGCGTCCGTTCCAATAGAAAAGGTTATCCTGACGATATCATCACCCCCATGTCTCAATGGCTTAAAACCATCAAGTTCTAGGGTAGTTTGGTGACTCTTCAGAAAACTAAATGCAGTACCACCAGGTGACTCTGAAATCCTATCCTTAGGTGTGCATCTAAAAGGACAGAAAGCAAGCAGGTGTTGGAGGCACACATCTGTAGTCCCAGTTCTCAGGAGGCAGAGGCAGGGGGATGTCTAACAAAACCAGCCTGCTCGACATCGTGAGGGTCAAGGGAGCTGGAGCATATGTGTGCAACAATATCCCTAACTATTCACAGGAGCCACAGGGAGCAGCCCGAGTGTCCACCCACAACACATGAATGACAGCCATAATGTCACACATACAATGACACAGTACGGACAGGGAAGTACAGATAGACCTCGTGAGCATCACACCGAGTAAAACAAGCCAGTCACAGACACAGGCCACGTGGTCCTATTTACACGAGGTGCCAAGAGAAGCCAAATCTGTGAACACAAAATAGAATCCTAGCTACCTGGGTCTGGATGAGGAGCACAGCAACGTGTTTAACTGCTAGATCGCTGTCATGAAAATAAAAGCTTTCTAGAGATGGGTTGGTGGGGTATGCACTAACACAGTTAGAGACAGTGACACTTGTGCTGTGTGTTTGACTCCAATAAAACAGTGTAAAGTCATTGTAAGTATCGCGAATCCTTTGTGGGTTGGCTGGGTGGTACTGAGGGCTGTGCCCATGGAATTTCCAGAGCCTCTCACTTCAAAAAGAGCTACCATCTAAAGGGAAGCACCAGAGGATGTCACCTTGTCGATGGGCATGTCCCTTGAAGGATAAAACCAGACATACAGCTCCATTCAACTACAAAATCAGGAGACCAAAAGCAAGAGAGGGTCTCAAAGACCAGATAAGCTAGGCTGAGGATATAAGGCAGTCAGTAGGGTGCTCACCTAGTGTGCACCAGAGCATCAGAAACTTGTATGATAGATACACTCCTGCAATTCTAACACGTAATAGGTGGATCATTAGGTTCAAAGTCGTCTTAAGTTTGAGAACTGCCTGAGCTAACTGGACCCTGTTTGTTTGTTTTAAGTTGTTAGCTGCAGAAGTCACCATAGGAGCTTTTGGATCCTCTCACTGGCAACATGATGTCCTGACATGACGTTGTCTACACAGGGACCTTAGCTGGAAACAGCCCTCATCTGCTGTTGACCCCAGCGTACCCCACACTGTCAACCCTGTGTCTGTCCTTGCCATCAGCTCCTCAAATGTCCCATGCCTCCCTTCTCACATCCGTGACCTCCCCACCCACTCACTAGTCTCCGTGCTTGGTGAAGTCACATCACCCAAGACAAGGGCATCTCCAGCCACCATGGATGTTGGCTCCTCATCTGCACCAAGTGGTCATGCTTCCACCTGCCTTCCAGGGAGGGTTACTGTGCTGTTTCCAACTCTCCATTGCAAGAGATAACATCCCAGCCAAATTAAACATGGGACCCAGGAAGCTCAAGGCTGGGGACTCAAGGACAGGTAAATCCAGAGTTCAAATGCAGCTCCAGGGTGGGAACTCACCCTCGACCTACCATCATGCACAGCTTCTTCCTTCCCATTACCTGGTCATCTTTCCCTCCTACAGTTTTGTTTTAGATGGGTTTGAAACAGGGCCACTCCATAGCTAAGGCAAGCATCCTGCCTCTACCTCCTCAGTACTGGAATTACAAGCATGGACCACCAGCTCCTACTGTAAGCAAACTCCACCCAGTTTTCAAAGGCAAACCCGGCTTGAATTTGAACTCTCCCAGCTCTGGATCCCAGTAGAACTTCCTGAAAGCTCCTGATGTCTCCAGGGCACAGACCTCCAGGTCTTTTAGTAGCTAACCCTGAGCCTCAAAGCCTGAGGTACACTTTTGTTTTCTTTCTAGTCTCACCTGTACAGAACCATTCCAAACCAATGGCTCTATACCCAACAAGCTTCTTGTTAGCCCAGGCTGTCCTTGAACTTATGACATAGCTGAGACTGCCCTTGAGTTTCTGATCCTGCTGCCTCTACCCCGAAAGTACTGGGGTTACAGGTGTATGCTACTATCCCTGGCCCTGAATCAGATCTTTAGAAAACATCAGAAAAACCCCAAATGAGGGTTATCCTACAAATCAACTGCCTCGAAGTTTTCAAGAAAGTCAAGATCATGGAGGTCAAAGAAACACTAAAGGACTGACTAAGAGTGGGGCTTGATGGTAGAGTACCTGCCTAGCTCATGGGAAGCCTTCGTTTTCATTACCAGAAATACAAAAGAAAATAAATAAAAATAAATAATTCTACAGTGCTGAAGGAGACTACCCACACGAAAGCATGAGGCTTGTTTTGGACCTTTGTGTTAGGTACAGTGCCTTACACCTGGGGGAGGCTGCAGCCGGGGCGTCTTCACAGAGCTGAAGCCAGCCTTGGCTACAGAATGAGACCCCGTCTCAAAATAAGGGTCCACAAGGTGGCTTAGCAGGTAAAAACCACTTGTCATACAAGTTTGATGGGCTGAGTTTGAGTCCCAGAACCCATGGTGGAAAGAGAACCAACTCCCAAAAGTTGTCCCTCTCCCACCCTCACGAACATGACAATTAAGTAAGTGGGTAATAATAGCCGGGCATGGTGGTGAACACCTTCAATCTCAGCACTCAGGATCTCTGTAAGTTCAAGGCCAACCTGTTCTACACAATGAGTTCCAGTACAGTCAGGGCTACATAGTGATATCCTGTCTCAATACAAAGATATAAACAAACAAACAAGCACTATTAGAACAATTGGATGAATCTGAATGGGGTGGTAGTAATTAGTCGATATTACTTGCCTAACTTTGATGGTTGTACCAGACCTATGGGAGAAAATGTACAATCTGTAAGTAATATGTACTAAAATGTCAGGGGCTGACCTCTTAAGCACAATGGTTCTGAGCCAGGAAAAGGGCTTTCTACCATATTGTAAATTTCTTTATAAGTTAAATAACCCAAAATAAAGCTTTATAAGTTAAAGCTCCAAAGTAAAAGTCTAAAAAATTGTAAGAGGCTACATCATTTTGCCTTCCTACCAGGAACATATAGGCTTCAAGGCTACTGGATTTAATATGCAAGCAGACTGGGGGCATTTTCTCCCAGAAGTAGGTAGCAGGGGCTCCCACTGCCCATTTTATTTCTCATTTCTTATGTCACTAAAAAGCTGGGCTTTTCATATGCTCAGGGCCTGTTGACATTAAGGAACCAAGAACAATCACTCAGTCACTATCTGGGGACGTCAGTGGTTCCCAACCTGCGGGTCATGACCCCTTCGGGGACCAAATATCAGATATACTGCATGTCAGATATTTACATTATGATTCATAACAGTAGCAAAACTATAGTTATGAACTAGCAACTGCTCTGTGTTCCCTGCCTGGCTGTTGTTCCTTTGACTTTGGTGTAAAACAATGAAAGATCTTTTCCTGGTGTTAAAAATGAACTCGGGTCTTAAGTAGGCTAGCCAAGCCTCTACCATGGAACCACACCCCAGTCCTTGACAGTAACCCCCACACCTTTGGGTCAGTTCCTAGCATCCTGCCAGAAGCTCTGGGAAGATGGTCTTGGCCAGTTAAGTTTAAACTCTACCTAGAGCACAGCCCCTTTCCCTGAGGGATAAATTGTGGTGCTTCAGCCAGAAACAACCTTGACTAGGTGGAAGTATTTTTGGTTGGGACTGAAGGTGGGCTGGGTTTCAGCACACACACACACACACTTACACACACACACACACACACACACACACATACACACCATAATACACACACAATATGCATACAACATTCACATATACTATAGGCATGGGGGTGCAGAGAGCATCAAGAAGGCAGAACAGGGCACGGCTACAGAACAGAGGTCAGTCTCCTTGACTTCCTTTCTGTGGTCACTCTGTCCCTAGGCTTGGACACCCTGTCTTGGAGACCTTCCTTAGGCACACTCTTCCCTTCCTCTTTTTGAGTTCCCTGTTCCTTCCCACAGCAACTCAGAGGGTAGAAGGAAGGACCTAAAACTTACATGACTCAACCTCATGTGGGCTGAGCAGCTGGATCAGGGGAGCAAGGTAATCAGCTCTCCCTCAAGTTGCTTCTGGGAATTCTGCCTTCCTCTTGTGATAAAAGGTGCAAAAGCTGAGGTCCTGTCTGCTTTTAGATACTAACGGTTAGTGGGATAGGAGCAGTGTTGGTTTTTCTCATTCACATTCATTTTTATTCTGTGTTTTGTATTTTGAAGAGGAATGCAAGTAAGCTGGGGTAGTCTTGACCTATGCTCTTTCTGCCTCAGCCTCCCAAGAGCTGGAACCACAGGCAGCATGCCACACTGGATTCTTTTATCCTTTTCCCACATTGATTTATCAGTCCATGTGTCCTTAAGTTGTAACTTGAACTCTATGTAACCCAAGCCTTTTTGTTTGCTTCTTTGTTTATTTGAGGCAGGATCTTACTACATGGCCCTGACTGTCCTGGAATTCAATATATAGACCAATCTGGCCTTGAACTTACAACCACACACATTTTGATAATTAAAACAATTTAGAGCAATTAACACAATCTTAACAATTATTGCTATCCATTGAGACAGTGTTCTTTCACTATCCCCTGCCTTATTCTTACATTATTAATTTTTTAAAGAATTTTTAAAAGATTTATTTCTTTATTGTATGTCTGTGAGTACACTGTAGCTGTCTTCAAACACACCAAAGAGGGCATCGGATACCATTACAGATGATTGTGAGCCACCATGTGGTTGTTGGGAATTGAACTGAGGACCTTTGGAAGAGTAGTCAGTCAGTTCTCTTAACTGCTGAGCCATCTCTCCAGCCCCATGATATATTTTATTTACGTTTCAAATGTTATCCCTTTTCCTGGATTCCCCTCCATAAACCCCCTATCCCGTCCTCCCTCCCCCTTGGTGGTGCCCCACTACCCACCCACCCACCCACTACCTCCCTGCCCCGACATTGCCCTACACTGGGGTATCAAACCTTAGCAGTACCAAGGGCTTCTCCTCCCATTGATGCCCAACAAAATCATCCTCTGCTACATGTGCAGCTGGAGCCATGGGTCTGTCCATTTGTACTATTTGGATAGTGGTTTAGTCCCTGGGAGCTCTGGTTGGTTGGTATTGTTGTTCTTATGGGGTTGCAAAGCCCTTCAGCTCCTTCAAGCCTTTCTCTAACTCCTCCATTTGGGACCTTGTTCTCAGTTCAGTGGTTGGCTGTGAGCATCTGCCTCTGTATTTGTCATGATCTGGCAGAGCCTCTCAGGAGAGCCATGATTAATTTTTAATTGTGAGATCAAGGCCTATATTTACCTATTTATCTATGTATAGATAAATTCTCCCATCTATGGAGCAGAGTGAATGAAGACAAGGACTAGATGTCTCACCATTGGCAAGGCTGGCGAGAGCTGTATGTATACCTGTTATCTAGTGCTGGCCTGACTCCACAGGCTTGCATTTTTATCTTTTCTGGTTATTTATTAATTAATTAACAGTACACTGTAGCTGTCCTCAGACACACCAGAAGAGGGCATCAGATCTCATTACAGATGGTTGTGAGCCACCATGTAGTTGCTGGGATTTGAACTCAGGACCTCTGGAAGAACAGTCAGTGCTCTTAACCACTGAGCCATCTCTGCAGCCCCATCTTTTCTGTTTTTAAAGACAGGATTTCTCTGTGTAGCCTTGGCTGTTCTGGAGCTTCGCCCTGTATACCAGGCAGGCCTTGAACTCCCAGCAATCTGGCTGCCTCTGCTTCCCAAGCGCTGGGATCAAATGTGTGTGCCACCACCACCTGTCCACATTTTTCCCCTCATAGTTTCAATGTGTCAGAAATCTGTGAGTGGCTTGGTGGCATCATCTGGCTTGGGGTCTCTCTCGGGTTACATTCAAGGTGTCTGTCTGCCACCATGTCAAGGATTAATGGGGAAGGAGCCCTTTCCAAGTTCCTTTATATGCTGGGGATGGACAAACCTAACTAAGTCTCTCTGATTATTGAATGGTAGCTTCCTTCTGACAGCGGCTGTTGGCCAGTGGGCCACCCTTGGTGTACTTCCTTGCCATGTTAGTCTCTCTACAGAGGGTTTCACAATGGCGGCTACACAAGGAAGCAGGTAAGATCGAGAGGGAGGGTTCAGCATATGAGAGAGACCACCCTAATAAAATCTTGGAAGCTCTGCTTTGTTCTTCTGTCAGAAGCACATCACTCAAAAGGGAGAGTAGGATGCAGGATCTGAAAGCCAGAGAGCCATCTCAGGAGCTGCTCATCTCTGGGAGAAGAGACCTGTGTCTGCATATAATCTCAGACTCCTGGAGCAACTGGGCAAAGATGGCATTTGGAGAGTAGGAGGGGGCAGAAGACAGAGCGGGGAGGAGTAATAGTAATGCCCAGCTACCCAGCACCTCAGAGAGACACAGGCACACTCAGGGTCTACAGAGGACCCTAATCTCATCATCTGTTCTCCCCCTACTCAAACCCCAAACCATACAACCAGGAACAAAAGCCATAATAGACCCTGGGAAACTGAGGGTGTGGCTCAAGGATGGAGTCCTTGCCAAGTTATGGGGCTGTCCAGTTCAGAGGTCATAGATGGGACAGACATAGATAGAAAGGGACTAAGAAGGTGCTGAAACCTCAGAGGATACTCGCACCAAGTATTAAGAGGCAATACTAAAGGGTCTGGTCACAGACTTTCTTTCAGGGAGGCTCCCAGGAGAGGGTAGTGAGCACAAACTTACTACCTTAACTCACACACTGGGTACAAAAGATGCAGCCGTTTGGGAAGTCACCTCTAGGACAAGGGGCACAGACCAAGCAGAATGGTCTTCCTGTTGGGTTTCAGACCCTGGACAAGCATCTGAGATGCCTATTTAACATATCAAAGTGGACCCGTCCTCCAGGTTCTCCCAGCATCCCTCAGTAGTCTGTTACAAGGTGTGACTGATGTACTCATCCCATCCACTCCCCTGAAACTTTCCAGCTCTCCAGAGACACTTCCCTATATAATCTAGACGTCTTTCTGTCTCTATGTCTCTGTCTCTCTTCCTCTGCATTTTTCTCTCCCTATGTGTGTCACACTCGTGCTCTCTCTCCCCAGTGCCTCTCTCTTTCCCTGTCTGCATGGTGATTTCCCTGGTCCCATTCCTTGTGACCAGTGAACTTGCCCAAGAGCTGCCCCCAAATAAACTGGCTTAAAAAAAAAAAAAAAAAAAAAAAAAAAAAAACTTCTAATTTGGCTTGAATTGGTTTATTATGTCATTGGAGAAAACCTTTTTGTTCCTGGTTGCTGAAAGTTGTGAGGATGTTGGGTCATTTGAGGGGGGATTGGAACTGGGGACCATTGTTTCGTTTTGAGGCAGAATCTCATTCTATAGCCCAGATTGGCCTTGAAACTCACCAGATTTCTCAGGCTAACCTTGAACTTGTATTCATGCCGCTCAGTCCCAGGTTCTCAGACTCTAGGTGTAAGCTACTGTGCTTGATTTTAGGACAGATGAAGACTTTGGCGAGGAGACCTTGTGAGGAGGAGACCCTGTGATGCCTGCAGTCCTAGGTCCTAGACACAGAAGAGGAGAGAGTGCAGCTGCTGAGACCCTCAGAGGTTGGCTTTAAAGGAAGGATCGTGAGCCAAGAACTTTGGACATGGAAGTCCAAGAATATGGGCACGAAAGGTTAGAGAATTTGGCTAAATTTCCCAGGCCCACACAGAAGCTGGACAGAGTACTAACCATGGACTGGACTTCTAGCAAGGTCGTTTTTCCCCACCCCAGTGTTGTCTCAGGGCAGACTAGACTCAAGGGCAGGCCTTTGCTTTAGGCAGATATGCACTTTCCTGAGACCTCCACTAGCTGTAACGATCTTGCTATTGAGAGTGATGGCCTTGTCTGCTTACGGCTGCTAGAATTAAATAGTGATGCCTAGTGCCTGGGATGATGCTCGACCTGTAGCCAGACTTCCACATAGGCTACCAAACACTAACATGATTCATGATTCGTGGAAACACACTTTTTTTCTGCCCTGTCTCATAGAGGGCCAGAGGGATGAGGAGCCCTGATCTAGCCATGTCACACTGGCTGGCAGACAGACAGGCAGACAGGTAGACAGGAACACAGGCAGGTAGACAGACAGGCAGGCAGGAAGACAGGCAGGTAGACAAGCAGGCAGACAGACAGGCAGGCAGACAGACAGGCATGTAGACAGACAGGTAGGCAGGCAGGCTAGCAACTTTAGGGATAATGCTAACCCCCAGGGAGTTCTTGGTGGCAAGTCAGTGACAGGGCCAGGACCAGACCTCTTCAACTGTGGCCTGTGCCTATTGGGAATTCCCAAAGGGCTCCAGATGGCCCTGGGCTCATAGCTCTGTTCCTCCTTGGGGAAGTCTTAACTGAGCCTTCCCTTCCTGTATCTTCTTCCCCGTGGTGTCCCTGGCACTTGGAATCCGACCAGCACCTGGAAAACCTGCCTGCCCTGGGCACCTAGGTGCTCACTGGAGGCAAAATCATTCCTCAGGTGGAGAGTCAGAAACAAGGAGCTAAGGTCCCTGCAGCCCTAGGGAAAGAAGGAGACAGGAACAGGCAGGTGAGAGGTGACACAGAAGCTGGAGGGAAACCAAGGCTGGTGTTAAGTAGCACTGGCCAGGACTGAATAACTTTCAATACTCCCCAGTACTTGCCCCAGTGGACCCCCCCAGCACAGGCCTCCCGGGTTCAGAATCTGGAGACTTTGAGCCTCTAGCCTTGAGGAATGGTTTGCCACTGTCTACTGAGCCCCTACACAGTGGGAATCTTGGAGCCATGGCTGACATAATTAAGGTAGGCCCTAAGCTGGGACTGTGTGCTCTATGGCTTCTCTCTGTGTCCAGGCAGGTCTCCCTAGAGTTTCCAAAGCAGATGCCACACCTACAGGGAGAGAGGCCTGGCTCTGGAGTTCTTTCCTACACTCTGAGGCCTCCCCCAACTTCTCAAGTAGCATACCTCTGCCTTTCTCTTCTACTCCATGGACATCCGTCTGACCCTGCCCCACTTCTCTCTCTGACAAGAACAACAGAGCCACATGACTGGAGAAGAGTCTAAAGGGGTCTTTTCCTTTGTGCAAAATTGATGTACAATATTTCACAGCTAAAACAACTCCTGGGGTTCTGGGGTGGTGGCTACATACGGAGGTACACTCCATCACACATGGACTTTGCAACGCTGGGGTGGAGGTTACTCAAAGGAAACACCCATACTTCTGCAACCTCGGTTTACATTAAGAACCGGGAGCAGAGTGAACCCTGGCCGTGTCAGTTCTGAGCCTGATGTAGTTCAAGGGTCTCCTGTCAGTCTCTCCAAGGGAGAAGCTGATGATGTCTTGGCTGTCCCACCAGGAAAAAAAATACTGCCACTCCACCCAAGTCCAGGTGTCCATCATGAGAAGCAAATGTTGGAACCGCAAGCATGTGTCACCACACCTTGCCTCAGGAGCTATTTTAAATGTTCCATCACTCCCACCGACATGATGAACGCTGCAAATTAGAGGCCAGCCTGTTTAACACAGTGAATAAATGACCAAGAAAAAAAATTAACAACGCTTTCTGGACACTTATCTGAGCCAATTTTTCCCTTAGCAAATCCTTAGGGAAAAAAACCCAAAAACAAAACCATAAAGACCCAGAAGGGATAGAGAATATAATTTACAACACAACTAGCTGAGCACCGAAGCTGAAGGCACTGTGACAGCTTCTGGAGGCTCCGCCCGAAAAATCCCACAGCAAGCCACGCAGTTGACCCACATGGATCCACTTGGGCCAAATACCCTCTGCGCAGTCGCCGCACTTGCTTTCCTCAACATCCAGGTGGCGCTGGTGGAGGGGCGGAGCATAATTGGCCAGTCACGGAGGAGGCGGGACATCAGAAAAGCTGTTTTCTAATTGGTTGGGCTCGGGATAGTGAGGGGACGTGCCCAGAGGACCTGTGGTAGGGGATGTGGTCACATGGAGGAGCTGGCTTAGCGAAGAGGACGAGGACGTTTGTGGTGTGTTCACTCCTCGGGGACAATTTTTTTTTAAAATAGTGGCAATTTGTTAAGACTATAATTAGCCAAGTTTCCCATTTGTCATACATTTATAAGAACCTCACAAATCAACATACGAGGAAAAACCCTGGAGGGACCTGCTTAAAAGAGATGTACTGTGTTTATTTTCGTGTAATATTTATTTTTACTCATTTATTTTGGTGACAGGCAACCCTTCTGCCTCAGCTTTCTCAGTGCTGAGATGACAGGTGGGAGCCACCATGCCTGGCTTTTTTATAAGACAGCTCAGGTTTGGGGGTCGGTCCCAGGCTTTCCCCTTTCCATCTTTCTCTCAGCCTCTGACCTTGTGTGAAGCCAGGGAAGGTGTACTCATGAGTGCATTTCCACAGCTGATGGGTAAGCGTCACATTCTGGCAATGTGATGGAGATGTACTGGAGTAAGCTGGTTGGTGCAGATCTGGCGCTGTCAGCCCTGGAGGAGCTCAGAGACAGTGTGGTCAGGCAGAGGCACACGGAAGAGTGGGGTTCCACTGAGTTTACACAGCCTCTGATCTGGAGCACTAGGCCTAGGTTAGACCTAGGCCAGCGTAGATGGGGCTGAGGTTAGACCCAGGACAATATAGGTGATCCAGGGGTCTGGATTGGGAGTGGAGGGGTCAGAGGCACACATAGAGGAGAAGGCCTGTGGTGCTCTGGGCAGCTGGGGAAATTATTTGTCTGTGTCCGGTTACCTGACAAGGTATAGCTTCCAGGATATCTTTTTCTTGTTCCAGCTAGAAACCAATAGAAACCAGCTCTGAATTGGAAGTGACAGGGGAACTGAAAACATGTCACTGGAGAAAGTGACCGTGAAGGACAGTCTACCAAACTACCAGTCACTAAAGCATCAGTGCAGGCGGCAAAAACCTGGTGTCCAGATCCAGGGAGAGTCACAGAAAGAGAGGAACCACAGGGAGGAAGGGACATGCTGCCCAGAGAGTGTTCCCAGTGGGCCACCAGGGTTGGGTGTAACCTGGATTGTCATGCACTGTCCTGAAACTAGAGGCAGGTCAGGCAATTTCTGCCAAGAAGATTGTGTGTTTTCTTTGTCCATCTAAAAAAGCATCTGGTTACTGTGCACCAGCACACGGAGCACAGATAAGAGCCCCGCCCACCCACAGGCTCCTGTGCCACAGATGCTTCCTACTTCTTGATGGGACAGTTACTTACTGTCCATCTCCTCCCAACGAATCTAATGTGTTCTAAGGTGTACCTGGTCTTGTTGCCCAGAGCCTAAACTGTTCCTGGCGCATAATAGATACTCAAAACCTTTAAGGCAGGATACCACAGTAGCTCATGTCTAGAGTCTGAGCGTTCTGGAAGCTGAGGCAGGAGGATCACTTCAAGAAAGGCTGGGACAAGCCTGGTCTACACAGTGAGTTCCAGGCCAGCCAGAGCTACGCTTTCTGAGAGAGGAGAAGGGAGGAGAGGGAGGGGACTGAGAGGAGGAAGAGAGTGGGAGAAAAAGAGAGGGAGGAACAGAGGAAGAGGAGAGAGGGGAGTGAGAGGAAGAGGGAGAGTGGGGAGGAAAGAGGAAAAGGGGGTCAGAGAGGGGAGGGGCCAAAAGGGAAAGAGAGGGAGGGGAAGAGGAGAGGAGAAAGTGAGAGGAGGATAAAGAAAAGGAGAGGGAGAAGGGAGATGAAAAGGGAAGAAGAGAAAGGAGATGGAGGATCTGTTTAGGGCCAGGGAGATGACTTCGCAGGTAAAACACAAGACAGAGGACCCCAGCCAAGGCCCCACAGACACAGACATGCAAGTGTCTGTTCAGTGTTAAGCTGATGAGAATGTCCCCTCGTCTGTGTCTAGGGAATGCAGAGTCCAGCATCCTTGGTGAAGGAAAAGCGTTCATAGCAGGTTGACTTTAGTCTGGCAAACAACCCTTTGTCCTGTGAAAAGGTTGAAAATAAGACCTTGGTGCTTTGAGGCTTGTCAAAACAAAACAAAACAAACCCACCACCACTACCACCAAAAGCACTCTCTACATATTGAGGGAGCTGTGTGCAGATAGCAAGAGACAGGGGGAGGTCTGTGGGATGCCCTGACCTGGCACTCCTAGACCAGTACCTATCTCCTCAGAGTCTCTCCTGCTGTGTGAAGACTGCAGTGAGCAGAAGTATGGCTTGGCACATGAGACCACACCCCTAGCCTCTGTAGGTAGTTCCCATATGTCTGCTGGGGGGACATGAACCAGGTCTCCAAGCCCAGCCATGCTTGCCAGCCTGGGCGGTGACTCTCGGCCATTTGGCACTGGCACAGCTCCAGCAGTGCCAGGTGCCCATATGCCATCACTGCAGTCTCCTGGCCTGGCCACGGCGCAGTGTCCTTGGCTTTCTGAACCACGTGGGTGACGCTGATTGCAATAACTGTGGTTATTTACCACATTTTGCAGCACCGCTCCGTGCCTGGGGCATTTAACATGAACCTAAATGACAGTCCAGGCTGGAATTGCCTTCATTTTACACGCAGAGGTAAAGCATTCTTGAAAGCAACAGCATCAGGATTCAGGAGCAGGTGTGGACCAGTGTGCCTGAGAGACAGAGGTAGGAGGATTGGGAACTCCTGGCCAGCCTGGACTACCTTAGACAGTCTCAGAAAACAAAAGCAAATTGGCTGGAGACATGGTAGCTAAGAGCACTTGTCATTTTGCAGAGGACTCAAGGTTGGCTTGTTGTACCCATGTCAGGAACTTCACAACTACCTGTAACTGTAGCTCCAGGAGATGTCATCTCCTCTAATGGTCTCCATGGATACTGCATGCATTTGGTACACACACACACTGTGACAGATACACACACATAAAATAAAAATAAATAATCTCTTTTAAGGAAAAGCACAATAATAAAAATAAAGCCAGGTGTGGTAGCATATTACTGTAGTCCTCAAATTGTAAGTGGATACAGGAGAAATTCAAGGCAGGCCTGAGCTACATGAGATATTGTCTCAAAAAAAAAAAAAAAAAAAAAAAAGAATTAACACCCACCCTCCCCACCCCCAATACTCCAACCCTTGCAATCAAACCAAACCTAACAAAATCAATCAAACAAATAAAAGCCCAGGAGGTGTGTCTGCACTCAAGAGTCCGTGTTTTCCCATATCCTGCCTAGAAGTCAGGGGCCAAAGTTGGGATGGCCACGAAGGACTCCTAGGAGTTAGACTCAGCCAGGCCTGGAGAGAGAGGGTGTGGTGGTTGACCCCAGGGAAGAAGGTAGAGCTGACTCTGGCAAAGTCACCTGTGAGCAAAGACAGGGGAAAGACCAGGAGTCTAACATGGGACCTGTAGGGACCCTCGTGGGGAGGGGCAGTTAGTTTAGTAGGAAAATCAAGGAGTCTCAGGGGGAGAGAAAAGTGCTCTGAGTCTACTGCTATAGTAGTACTTGGTGACTTGGGGACCACGGTTGACGGGGTAGGGAATGCACATGTAAATATCCCTTAAGAGCCAGGACCTGGGTGGGGGGTCGGCAGGGTGTGCTGTGGGGCAGGGAGCCGGCAGGGTGTGCTGACATGGGAAAAGAGCAGAGACCAAGGTAAAACCACAGGAAGCAGAACTTTCCTGGCAGCTAGGTGGGCAGAGAACTCCACTTGGTCAAGCCTGGGTTCCTACTTAGGCTTTGTGTGGCCTGCACCCACACCCAGCCTCTTGGGATTTTTTTTTTCCTACAGAGAGAGATATTCCTTTGCCTTGTTCTAAACCATGTATCTATTAACCACAGGCTTCAACCCCCAGCGGCTGGACCACTGTGCAGTCATCACTTTCTGATTCTAGCTTCCTTTCCAAGACGAGCACATCTGCTGGGTTACTCCACACAAGTCACTAGTGTATTCAGAAGCACCAAACATTCAGTCCCCGAGATTTGTTTCTCATGTTTTAACTGAGGGCACATGTAGGAGCACCTATACCTCCTTTGGATAGTCTCAGGTGGGAACATCCTCTGTGACAGTCAAAAATTCCAGCATGGGCTGGAGATGTGGTTTAGTTGCTGGAGTCATTTCCCTGGGTAATGCTTGGTCTCTGCTATTTTCCCATGTCAGCACATTGTGCCCACCCCCTGCCCCACAGCACACCCTGCCAATCCTCTGCCCCACAGCACACCCCACCAATCCCCTACCTCCATCCTGGCTCTTAGGGGATATTTACATCCCATCTACAACACTGCATAAACTGGGCATTAAGGATGGCACGTGCCAGTAATCCCAGAACTAGGGAGGATAGCCTGGGATACAGGGTACACTACCTTAAAAGAAACAAATTGCAACATGGGTGGCTTAGTGATGGGCCTGTCTCTAGCCCACTGTTAAGAGCCTGCAGGCAAGAGTTGTTGCCACAGCATCCTTCGGTGCCTGGCTCCTTTGCATAGGGTATGAAGCTATGTTCCAGGTTTGTACAGGCTGGCACATTGTTCTAAGATGGCTGATGGCACATCTTTGTGTGTGTGTGTGTGTGTGTGTGTGTGTGTGTATGAACGCCACATGTGTACATTCGCATATTGGAGAATATACATGCTGTTCATGGAGACCAGAGAAAGTCGGATGTTCTCTATCACCCCTCTTCATTCCTTCAACAAGGTGTCATACTGAATCAGGAGCTAGGCTGGCAGCAATCTTCCTGTCTCTGTTCATGGAGACCAGAGAAAGTCGGATGTTCTCTATCACCCCTCTTCATTCCTTCAACAAGGTGTCATACTGAATCAGGAGCTAGGCTGGCAGCAATCTTCCTGTCTCTGTTCCTCACAGTACGGGAGTCACAGGCAAGTGTAAGACCACACTTAGCTTTTCTTTGTAGGCTGTGATCCAAACTCAGGTTTTTATGCTTATACAACAATGCCTGTCTCCCACTGAGCCACCCCTCCAGCTCTGAATTTATTTATTTAAAAAAAAATCCTTGAGACAGGGTTTCTCTGTATAGCCCTGGCTGTCCTGGAACTCAACTTTAGAGATCAGGCTGGCCACAGACTCTGAGATCTGCTTGCTCTGCCTCTGGAATGAAGGCTGAGATTAAAGACGTGTGTTACCACTGCTGGGCTTTTTTTAAAAAACAATAAAATAGCATCATTATTTGCACTTTGTCAGACACTAGTGTGCCATTTCATGAGTGCTAACAAGTAGAAATTTAAGCTGTGTAATGTAAGTTATAGACATTATAAATATATGTATCTGAAGAATCCCTAGCACGTCCTGGGAAGCTTGCTGGCTTCTGAAAGGCGGAGGAACTCATGGCACAAAGCCACTGGATCCAGGTGATCTGCAAGGGTATGCTGAGAACAAAGTGACACTTGTGAGCTACTCAGGAGGACCAGGCCCGGAGGACTGAGCCAGGCTGGCTGTTAGGCTCATGATTATGACCCCTCATCCACATTCCTTCTGAGTTTTTGTTGTTTGTTTTTGAGATGATCTCGATACTGTAGTCCAAGCTGGCCTTAAATTCAATCTGTAGCTCAGGATGGCAGACACCTTTGGGTAATCCTTCTGCCTTAACCTTTCTAGCATGGGTATTAATAAGCATCTTCAACTCTAACCCCCCCCCCCGCCTCTCCTCCCTCCCTCCTTCTGGCTGAGCCACCCCAATGGGTCATTCAAGGCCTGCCATCACCACAGGGGAGTAAAGGCCACACCTTCCATGACCACCATCCTCTGACCTATGCAAAATTTGCAATAAGCGGAATCACATGATCTGCATGTAGATTAAAGGTACGAGACTTTTGCCACTGGAGCTCCTCAGCCATAGCGATGGCAGCAGAAGGCATGCTGACAGCAGGCACCAGGAGCAGCTGACTGGGGCAGTGATATCTTACTCAGCAGTAGGCCTTCTTCAGCTCAGCATAGAGGTGGCCCCAGTAAAAGAGCAAGATGTCTGTGGGTATAGATGTTTCCTGGAGAACTGATGTGGTCGGCTGGCTTCTCAGTGGGTGGCCACTATGGGATGCTGTCTGGGGATGGTGAAGGAGGTTTTCTGTTTTGAAGGGTCTTGGAGAATGCAGCATGCCAATGGAGTACCTACAGAAACTGTCCCAGGACACATGGCCAACAAGGTGTTTATGGAGGCGTGTATGGGGAACTCTAAGAACAGCAAGATGGCCACCATATGAACTGAAGGAGCGGGAGAACTAGATAGTGTGATGTTTCCAGAAAAATGTCTGTTAAGTTTGCATTGTGTAAAAATCTCTCGAGAGTTCACCATTTGCAGCCTGGTGTTTCTGAAAAGACCTTCTTGGTCAGATAAAATGTTGGGCCTCCTCATAGTCTAGTTTCCAATGTAGACTCTAGTTACAAAGCAGTACCCCACTTCCTTACACGTGAGGCTAAGGAGCTGTGCTCTAAGCATTCCTGCCAGCAGCAGCCAGCAGCAAGGAGCTATCAACAATGTGGGGGTACTGCCACCCAATTATCTGAAGCTTCGCCATTGCCCTTCCTAACCTCTGCCACCCACTTCTGTAGGCCATATTCTTTCCTAGTTTGCACAACCAGTGGTCAGGTAGAGGCAGGTACAGGTGGGGCACGGCCTTTAACTTAGCCTCTAGTGCTGGGCCAGTATCATCACCCAAAGCCAGGCTCTGTTTTGTTACTAATTCTTGGCCCCCTACTTTGGAGGAGTTGAAACAGAACTCTATGCTTCTCTCCTAGAGTTCAAGTGGAGAGCTGAGTCGCACACTGACTCTTGCTATACACATTTTCAGTTTTTAAAGGGAATCTGAGAAGAGATGTATTTATTTGCTTAGTATGTGTTGTGGGTGAGGTGATTTTGTTTTGACACACTGGTTCAAAGTAAGATTGACCCTTTGGAAAATCAGCTCGCCAAAGCCATTTGCTCTTCAGCTCAAGGGGCTTAATTGAAAGCAGCTGGGTATGCTGACATCATCACAGGCCTTCAGACTGAAAGGGACCTCAGAGCCTTGCCAGTGCAGGTAGTGACAGCAAATCTTCAAAGGCAGAAGCCAGGGAAGCCAGGTTTTTCCCTAGAAGGAATTTTCTACTTCAAAAGTGATTTTTATTTTTTAAATGAAGATACTAAAGGAGCTGATCAGGGTATCATGGAATGAGGCAGCATGCCTGTGCTCTCTCAGATGTTGCCACTGTTTTATTTACTCCCAGTTGGAATTTCCTTCCTTTGGCAATTTCCTATGACCTGGATTTGCAACGAGCAGGTATCACTTTCTGATTGTCTTTTACAGCCCCCCCCCCCCAGTTGTCTCAGTTCCAGAGGGCTGCATTATTACCGGACATCTCCACTGTGGGAGGCACTGTAATAGGCCCTGCTTGTCCACCTAATCTTGTAGGAGACTTTAAGAGGAGAGGGATCCTCTTTGTTTTGTCAGCTAAGTTCAGACTACTCACTGGACAGGATATTCTAGGATAACTGTCATTTTTCTGGGGATCTGTGACATGAATGCCAGCCTCTGATACCAGGAAGCAGATCTGGGGTGAGTCAGGGGGTGAAGGAGGTAAGGACTAAGGGTGGATGCTCATTCATTCCATCTCGGGCTGGGTAGTGTGGTCTGGAGGAGTGTCTTCATCATCCTGGTCCCTGTCCGGGATTCTCTCCTACATCAGGACCAGTTTCCATGTTGCATGCTGACAGGAGTTTGGAAGGCATCATTGGCCCCTTTGGGAGCTCCTCCAACCCCTCTCTGGGTGGCCCTGGCCCATGTGAGGCCTTGGCTTCAGTTTCCCAAGCTGTCAAGTTGTATGATGCTCTGGTCTGCCTTATATCTTACATGGCAGTGAGAATGGCACAGCCTCTCTGTAGTGCTGATTACACTCGAAGATCCCCTTACAGAGTCAGGCAAGTGTCCTGTGTAAGGAAGGCCTGCTCAGGACAGGATGGGTAGCCCCTCAGAGAACCTTAAGACTTCACATTTTTCCCTGAAAACTCTAGTACAGAATGGGGCCCTGAGATGTTAATACAGATCTACTGGTTCCCTGGAGCAAAGTGACCCAAGTGAGAAACCACATGGTTTAGAGACTGACAATCTCTGCTTCTTTCTGCTTAGGGAAAACAATATAGGGAAGGAACTCAGAGTCCTGCATATCTATTGGGCATCAAGATCCTTTATGGTTTGAACATGCCTTGCCTCCTCTCAAACACATTTAAACTTGGTCACCAGAGGAATAGCACTGAGAGGTGCTGGACCTTTAAGAGGCGATTAGATTGCTAAGAGGGATTAGTGGACTCTCTGGGGGGGGGGGGCAAGGATTAGTTCTGGCAAGAGTGGGTTGTTAGAAATCAAGGCTGCCCCTCATAGTTTGCTCTTTAACACATACCATCCTGTCCTCCCCACCCCCAAGATACAAAATGACAGGAGGCTCTGACCAGGCGCTGCCTGATCTTGGTCAGTCTTGAGCTGGACAAATAGTCACCCAGTCTACTAGTTTTGTTATGATGGACTAAAGCAGTTCCTCCTGGGGTAGATCTGTCTCTAGAGACAATGTTGAGAGCCACATGGTCACCCCTTGGTCCTCAGGAGATATTTGCAGTGCCTATTGAGACACTGTGGTTCTCACTGTAAACACTGCCAATATATATCCTGAATGGGCCCAGGAAGGCTGTTGTTTCTGCCTTCCCTTCCTGCTGGTTTAACATCACAGGGTCCATATGTAGGGAAAGTGAACACAGTTGTCTGTGGCAGGTGCATGTTAGCTTTAAATGAACTGGAAGGTACCAAAGGGTATGTCTAAGGGTGGCATTAGGAATTGAGACATACATTTTAAGGCTTAAAAAGTCCAGCAAATCTAAGTGGCTCTTCCTCCACTGTAGCTTTCACCTCTCCTGATCTTTAATTTTATGTGTATATGTATTTTGTTGGTATGTGCCATGTGTGCCTGGTGCCAAAAAAGGACATCAGATCCCCTGGAACAGGAGTTGCAGATGTTTGTGAGCCATGATGGTGGGAATCCAACCCAGGTCCTCTGCAAGAACAGCCAGTGCTCTTAAATGACTATCATCTTCAGCCCTGCCTTTGTGCTGGGGAGGGAGGGGGACCTCACTCATTATATAGCTCAGGCTGGCCTTGAACTTGTAACTTTTCTAACTCAGCTTCCAAAGGGTTGGGAGTTCAAGCATATAGTATGAAGCTAGCGTCCTTTTCTCTTTCCTTTTTGAAGGCAGGGTCTTTTGTAGCCCACGCTGGTCTCAAAAGTTACTACATAGGCAAGAATGATGACCCTCCTGCCTCCATTTCCCCACTTTGGGAGTATAGATGCATATCATGCCCAGTCTACACTTCCTTGCATGTTAGGTAGACTCTGTACCAACTGAGCTACGTTCCCAGCTTTCACTGTGGCTTGTGAGGCAGGCAGACCAGACTCTTGTTAAACCAACCGATGGGACGTTGCATATCCTCCCCTGAGCCACTTCTCTGTTCCTTCAACTGAACTTGCACAGACTTTACCACATTGGCAGTCTGAGGTCATGGGAGCATTAGTCAAACATACAGATGGAGCTTGTTACTTTCTGTGTGATTACAGGGGAGGCACTTGATCTCTCTGAGCCTTGTAGCTGTGAGAATGGATAAACCTAACATGGCAGCTTTGTGAGCAGATCGCATTAAACAAGATTACATACATAAACACACCTGGTGCACGGCAGACACGAAATGTATACTAGTTCCCTTTCCTTTACAGAAGGCCCCTTGAAGAATCCCACCTGCTCTAGACAGTCAGTGATACCAATCAGTAGAGCCAACACCTATTCCTCTATGATTCTGCTGTAACAGTGTAATTCTTGTTTTTCATTGTTGCTACTTTAGGAGAGAAGGTCCCACTACATAGACTCTTGGCTGGCAGTGACCTTACCATAAATTCCTGTCTCCATCAGAGTGCTGGGAATGTAGTGTGAGCCACTATAGCCAGATTCAGCTTTTCCTAGATGTCTTTTATTTTGGTACTAGCATATTTTAGGCAAGCATGGAACCAGTGAGCTATACCAATCTCTCTCTAACTGTCTCAGCAGTCCTATGCTCTGGTTCCATTTACCCTGCCGGGCCCTATCTGTACTCTCTGGGCATGGGGCTTAGTTTGGAGGTAGTTCTGAAAGTAGAGATCCTGTGCAGGGAGAGCCTGGGTGTGCCCAGTGGAAGGCCTTTTCTGAGGGGAGCTGTGTGTGCACAACATAGTCTGGGAGACCTTGTCATAGAGCTGTCTCTCCTCAACAGAACAGGAGGAGGTTAAGACCCAAGTCATAAAGTGGGGGGGCAGAAAAAGCCCAGTGAGCACTAGGTGGGGCTCTGGGCTGCTCAGGGTGGGGGCCTCAGCAAACAGAACTGTTAAACCAGGGCCCCTCCCCATTGCACTAGCTTTAAACCCCACACTGTGCAAAGTTTGACCTGAGGCCTCTCGATGACCCCAATCTAATTCCCACTCTCTATGGATGGCTGAAGGCGCAAAGATAAGCGGCCTCCTTGAAGCATGCAGCCCCCAGGAAATCCTGCAGGAGCTGGTAAAGGTACAGTGTGTGAAGGGCAGGGAGAGGCAGATAAGAGTGTCTGAGACAGGAAGCAGCACCTGTGCTTGGGAACCTACTGAAGAACTAGGAAGTTAGGTCCTCAAAGTGAGCATAATAGGAGAAAATTCCAGACTCAACGAGCGCTCTGGACATAGGAAGCTGTCACCTGAGCCTAGGGTGGGAAGCTGCCCCTATGCCACCTTGTGCATCCTCTGGTGTGAGCACTGCTCTCCCATATGCAGCTCCACACCTATTCCCCTTCCTTGGGCCTTTGTCCTCTTAGAATAAGGATCTTGGTTGTGAAGGGAGAGCTCAGAATGGTTGCTTAGGCAATGAAGAAAGTAGGCCCCACACCAACTAGCAGTCAAGAGAAGGGCAGAAGGTAGAGGCCCCACCAGAGCCTCTCGAAGCCATCATCTATGCCTGACTCCTATCCCTGGGCCCTGAGCTGCTCCTGTCACTTGTGGCTTGTCACTTACTCACTGTGTGACTTCATTCCCAGCAGCTCAAGGTGCAGCATTCCTTCCAAACATCCTATCCAACAATGAGTTTCAGAGAGGTGACATTAGGAAGGCAAAGGGTGGCTCCTCTCCAGAGGCTATTTGGGAGTAGGAAGTCTCATTATCCTCAGAGGCCACTGGGAGAAGGGCCTGCCTTAGAGGTGACAGTGGTAAAAGACTGGGTCCTTTGGGACTCAAGGGCTGGGGATTTTTGGAGCTATGGGGAGGACTCTTATTGCCCTCAGACACAAAACACAAATCAATTCTTTACTGAATATTGCTCATTAGAGTTTGATGCCTAGTGTGTGGTGACACATTTTCCACTAGTGACTGAAGGATGTCTTTAGGCCCGAGTGAAAAGCCCAGTGTCTAAAGGTAGCCTTCAGCTCAGCTGGGTAGATGCCCCACTAGTTACAGGTCAGGGGCTGAATCTTAACTTCTGCTTCCTGTGGGAAAACTATAGTTCCTACTGGAAGTTCAAGGGTGTGGGCACACATGACCCTTACTGATGTATCAGTGGCTGTGAGCATCTGCCTGCCCAGACTTCCATAACTAGCTACCCAACTGATAGGGTGGACATGACTATAGACCAACATTGGGACAGACGTTTCTGCCACCTGGTTAAGGACTCTCACTGACCTAAGGTAGATTTAAGTTGTGGTTGATTATATATAATTAAGGATTTCTTAGCAAACATGAGCCATTTCTCTAGGCCCTCTGTTTATTGATCATTTAAAATATGAGAGAGAGAGAGAGAGAGAGAGAGAGAGAGAGAGAGAGAGAGAGAGAGAGAGAGATGGCTCTGCAGTCAGGAATAAACATTGCTCTTGCAAAGGACTCATGTTTGGTTTCTACCACAACTACCTATAACTCCCACTCTGAAGAAACCTACACCTTCTTCTGGATTCTGTGAGAACCTGCACATACATGTATGAGCACAAAGACATAATTAAAAATAAATCTAAAGAAAGGAAGGAAGGAAGACAGACAATGAAGTGCGGGGGTCACCAACACCAGTACACATTCCCTTCTTCCAGCCCCCAGGGAAACAATGACATTTCTGAGGTTCCCTCTATCTCTTCTTCCTCTAGAACAGACAACAGACTCTAGCCCCTTTCTACCTAACTAAAAAGTAGTACCCTGCATGGGTAAGATTGTTTTCCTCTTCTAAGAAACTCAAAGTGGTTTTGACAATATAGGCTCCAGGCTGAGTACCAAGATGACCTGAGACTCCATAGAGTTGCAAAGCTCTGGCTCCAGTTCAGAGCAACTGGCTCAAAACCTCTGGAGGCATTAACAAGGCTTGTAGCAGACTCAGATGCATGCTCAGTTTAAGAACTGCTGGAATAGGGTGTTGCCTGAGAATCCATTTCTGAAAGCCTGTGAAGGTGTGGGTGTTTTGTCATTCTAGGGTCTTTCAGAGGCACATAGAGCATGTGCCTCCTACACTCTAGTTGTAACCAAACACCTGACCCCTGAAGAGTACATTGGCTGAGGCTAGGCTTGAGGCCAACCAACCAGTTCTTCATGAGCCCTTCTCTTCCAGACACTGCTGCGGGAATTCAGATGACTCAGTATTGCCATGGCAACCGCACCTTTCAAATGCTGGTGGGCATCAGGAACAGGGAGCTGGCAATGCAGGAAAGGAGTCTACCAGTAAATAAAGAACGCCAGGTAAGAACAATTCAGGATAGTGATACACAATGCACCTGAGTTAGGAGGGCGGTGGCTTCCCAGGATGGCCAGGTTGGTGGCACACATCTGGAATCTCACACATCTGGAATTTCATTATTCAAGACATAGAAGCAGGAAGATTGCAAATTCTAGCTAGGATCTCGATTTTCCCCTCAACATATACAAAAGATGGCCCAAGAAACATCTGGTTCTTCCCTGGCACATAAAACAGCAATTTAGACCAGGATGCTATAGAGCAGCCCGAGTCTCCAGGCCAGGGCATCTGCCAGTGTATGTCTTCCACAGATCATCTGCCTAAATGAAATTAGGCTCCTAAGTTGCTATGGAAAAATTAACAAGAAAGTGGCTACTACAGAAAGGCCTTATGTGTTCCAGGTCACAGAGGCAAGATAGGGCCTTATATAATAATGGGTATTCTAGCTCTAAAAAGAAATCAGGACTTGATGTTAACAAAGGTAGACATCATGTCTCCAATGCTGACATCAGAGGAATGAATGCAGCCCATTCCTTGGCCGGCAGCCCTCACTCTGGTCAGGGGTGAGGTGAACATCACCCCTTTCAGAGACAGGCAGAGAGCACAGTTTGGCTTTGCAGCCCTGGGTACTTGCACCATTCTGTCTCTTGCTGCTTTGGAGGAAACAAGCTCATGTGAGGAGTCAGGAGGTAGGAGTCAGCCTTGTTCCCAGACACAGTGTGAGAAGTGAGGATGGGGAAAGTGTAGCCCCGCCTACTGTGAGGCCGTCTTACCCTTACAGCGCATTTCACCACTGGGGTGTATAGTGTAGCCCCAGAACTTTCTACATGGAGTTGTTCATCTATCCCCTCTGGCCATGCATAAACCTGAATGCCCCCCTTTTCTTGAGTGTGGGAAGCCTTAAACTCCTGCTGGCCTTTCAGGTCCTTAGCTTTGCCTACTAAACCAACCACATGTGGGCCAGGAAGCCAAGTGTTTTTCCAACTGCTGAGCAAAGGCCAGCACTCACACACTTATTTTTGTTTTTGCCCTCACACAGTGGCAGCGATCCGTGGTGCACCTGCCTTTCATACTAAGTACCCAGGACACTAAGGACCCAACGAGGTTTCTATCACTCCCCTCAGTCTTGAGTTACTCCAGCTAGAAATAGGAGTAAGGCAGAGAGACAGATGGGGTCGGAACGCAACAGTATCCATTCCTTGAGACTCTTATGGGATCTCACCCATGTGTGGCCACCGGTTCGACCTATGGTTCTGCACACACCTCAGAATTAGGGAGGGGTCTGCAGAGGTGGGTAGGGAATGTTGCAATGCCAGCTGTGGGCCCTCGCACATCATTCCAGTCACTACCCTTTATAAATATTTATAGTAGCTCTTCTACTAAAAATAACATCCTGGCGCCCAGGGAGCATTAAAAAAAAAAAAAAAAAAAAAGGAAAATCAATGTGAATGGGACTTGGTGATCGCGCGTTCCACAGGACCCCAGGAGAGGATGCATGAGCAGCACCCAGGCAGCACGTCCCCTGGCTGCTAGTCCCAGTTTGGCACACAGAACAGGGCTGCTCCCCTTCGGACAGCACTGTGCAGGCGGAAGGGGGCACTATTTTTAGCACTGAGGCCAGGGTGTAGAGCTGAACAAGGCCTGCAGCTTTCTTTGCATAGACAGAAAGTGTTGTTTTTTAAAGGTCAAAGGTAAGAAAGAAATGCATGTGCCCACACTAGGGAGAGTACCCTGTGCTGGCCAGATGCCAGACCCCATTTGGTCAGGAACACACACGGGTTCAACGCTTTTTCTTTTCTTTTCCATCTCCTGGTAAATTCCTGATGCAGAGATGAGACCATGCCCTGAGGGAGGAATGCAGATGCTAGTGCATGCAGGAGGCCCACCAGCTGCAGCCTCAGGCAGTCCCTCCCCACTTTCCAGAGGCTCAGCTCCTCTCTCTGAAGGTTGAATGAGTCTGGCAGCCTGCAAGCCTGGTCCAGGTGTGCAGCAGAAAGACGGATAGGAATGTGCCTCTGGGGGAAGACCTTCCCTTGTCTTGTCAGTGCCAGCTTGCTCCTCCACCTCTGCGCCTGTACAAGACAGACTGTTAGTCACAAGCAGGACAAAGCTGCCAACAGCTGTGAACCAGCAGACCTGCGTGGAGGGGGATGTTGGGTCTCCAGGCTCTTCAATTGTGCATGTAGTTGTTTTTTCTCTTCCAGAGGGACAGGGTTGGAGTGTGGCCAGAGTGTGTCTTTTGAGGTCATTCACAGGGGTAGGAAGTACTTCGACTGAATAAAAAACAAAACAAAACAACAAAAAAAAACAAAACTGGGTTCACAATGGCAGGTTTGGAAGGGGAGGAAGCCCAGCCTTTGGCAGCAGACAACAGGTCAGAGGCAGAGACACCAGCTGACTCAAACCCTGGCACCAGGTTCAGGAGTGTGGGCTTAGGCTTCCTTGTGTGCACCCAGGGAGCAGGCTTGATGGCGCTCACACAACTCCTTTCCTTTTAGTCCCTCTGACCCTAAGACCAGAGGGGACCTGGCAGGCTCCCAAAGGAGTCAGTTCCTGACCTCACCAACAGCGCACAGCAGCCTGGGCTTGCCACAGGGAGGGCTGGGCTTCTATGCTGAGTAGCAGCACCTTGGTGCTGCCCACCTGCAACCAGCTCTGCAAACCAAGTGTGCAGGCTGACCTTGCAGGGAGGGTGGGAACTAGTTCAGCCCAGAGGCAGCTCTGAGACGACAGTCCTTAGGAGGCTGTCTGAGAAAGTTCCTTTGCTGGCTGGTGGTGCCATGGCCCTGGATTTTCTACCCTGAGATTTGTAACCGAAAAAGATGCCCAATTTAAAAAAAAAGTTGAGACCAGGCATGTTGGTACATCTCTTTGGTCCCAGAACTCAGGATGCAGAGGCAGTTTAATCTTCATGAGTTCAAGGACATGACAAGTTCTAGGACAGCAAAGGCCACATAGCGGTACAGAAAAGAAAAAGTGAACTCAGAAGCTGCAATGGTTTAGCTAGCTTAGCTGGCATCAGAGTACAGATTAAGGGAGGGGACTGTAAGACGGGTTCCTTAAGACGAGAAAGGTGTCTGTCCTTTGACTCATTGGCTCTTTGTGGTCAGTGTAACTGGGTAGGACCACATTAAGAGGCAGTATTGAGTGACAGAATCCCAGGGGAATTCTTGCTGCAGGTTAGACAGTGGCTACAGAGAGGACAGAAGTACAGAGGCAGAGGCGGCCCAGGGAGGTGGTGCTCTGCAACCTGCTTCAGTCAGTGCTATTGGTGATACCAGGCCATGACATGAAGTGCCAGGCAGGCCACTGCCCAGACATCGCAGTAAACAGGGCCAGTGGAGGCCGCTGTAGGGGATCAGAGGGAAAGGTGCACTTGGGTTCTCACAAGAATATCCTAATTGCAAGCTAGGCTTGCTCTGGCTTAGGATCTGTGGTGGAAGAAAGGGTAGAGGAAGAGAATACACTACTCACCTGAGCTTCCTGTGTCCTGGCCGCTCCTGGGCTAACCTGCAGCAGCATAGGCAGAAACAACACAGATCACACTCAGCCCTCTGGACTTCTCTAACGGGGCTTTCCTGACTCACCCGGCCCAGGGGCTAGACTTATATTTGCCTTTTTGTTGAGCTTAACTCCCAGGGATAATGGGGTAGAGTCAGATTACCTACAACCCACACCTCAACTGACAAGTAGTATTGTGAAGAGAAAAATCAATGAAATGAAGCAGAGCCTAACTCCAGGGAGAGGTTATAGTAGGACCAGAGCCTGTTTGGTTCTGAACGGAAACATGATGTGAACAGTTTTGAGGTGGGCATTGCTTCTCTATGTTCTGGAACAGCATTGCGATCCAGCTCCCCTCGGAGGTTTCAAGTTCACGTCTGTCCTCAGAGAGGGTCCTTGGATGTTCCAGAGTCTATGTCTCTCCTCAGGGCCACTGCTGGCCAGATATGCATCAGGGTGCCTCACTGCATAAACTAGATTGCTAGGGGGCATCCTGAAGGACCCAGAGACTCAGGAGTGATTCAGATATACATATGGGAGCTCTGGGGCAACCAGCGGAGGCACCAGCCTATGCCTCATTCTGTGATCTTCTCTTACAACTTGCCATGAGGGGATGCTCAGTCAGAAGGGTACCACAGCACAGTGGCATCCTTTTCTGGGATTCAGACAGTCAGGGTAGAGCAGACAGAGGTGAAAGCTAGGGGTGAACATGGCAGGAAAGCCTGCTTTGGCCAGAGATCTTCAAAAGTACCCATCTAGTGCTTGTGACTTGTGAGCTGAACAGACCACGTGTGCTGGGCAGGGAGATGACTGGGCTATGTTTATGACATGTGAAACTAACCTCACTCCAAAGAAAATAAGTCTTTTTCTGTAAAATTAGTAGTTATTGATCTTAAATGTCTCCACCATATCTGCAAGGACCTAAATAATGTTGAGAGCCAAACAAAACCAAACTCTGTTCATCTTGTGCCTCAACTCTTTACCTCTTACCCTTCGAGATGGCACTTAAAGCCGTAAAAGCTCAGGTATTCTCACAGAAAGCCTCCACACAGACATACAGACCTGGACATGTGTACTTAGAGGAATAAGGAGAAGCTAAGAGTAAGTATCACAGTCAGAGAGAAAAGCAGTGACAGGGTTGGCTGGGGACAGAGACAGACAAGTAAAACCATTGCAGCTCTTACGAGTGACCTAGAGCTGGAGTCCACGGCCAAGGCAACAGTGAAGCAGCAGCAGGGTTCTAGGCTTGCTTTGGGGAAGTAGAGGGAAGCTAAGGAGGAGCCTAGAGCAGGAAGGCACATAGGAAGAAAGGGCAGCAGCTGCTGTGTCTTTAGTCAAAAATGTCCCACAGCAATGCTAGGGTTTGGTTAGGGTCTGGGCATATGCTTGGGGGTAGGTGGGCATTTACGAGTGGGCATGTCTGTTCCTCTTCTGATGACCTGAAGTGTGGTCAGGCCAGGCATCCCCCTTGACTCGTGCCAAGTGGCCCAGTTCTCCCAGGTCTCTCATCCATCCCATCCCGAGGGATAAACAGCACTACAAAGCCACTGTTCCGAGGGGTTCTCACCTATCTCCCCTGACTGCCTTCCACCTTGCATTCCGGCCTTTTCACTTCTCTTAGACTGGTATTCTGTTCAGATTAAAGCACTGAGCTTGGGGTTGGAGACTACTGGGGTGAATCCCGGCTCTGCCACTTATTAACCTGTCCAGTTAATAAGCCTCAGAGCCTTGTCTGGAATTCTTCCTGTCTGGGGCTGTGAATCCAGATGAAGATGGCCTAGGAAGTCGCTAGGACCAGCCCTGCTCTCTCCTCACCTCTCCTGCTTCCTCCCTTTACCTGCTGAGGTTGTCTTTTTCACTTAATGCTATCATGTTGCCTGTTCACTGGCATTCCTAGAAGACAGGCACCGTTCCAGACACTGGGAATACATCACCAACAACACAGGCCGAAATCTCGGCCTCAGGAAGTTTATGTTCTGGAGGAATCCAGAAACAACATCTTGATATATGATAGACATAACTTGAGACTCTCAAGCATCTCAAGAGGGTTTTGTTATCTGTTTAATATCCCGCTGGAAGATGACAGTCAAGAACCCACCACAGGCTACGTGAGCAGACTCGCCTAGAATCTGTTTCCCTTTTACTAAAATGGGAATTTTATCATCTGTGTCTCAGTGTTAAGGATCACATGAGACTTTCCAAGAAACCATTTAGTGCAGTTCTCTTCCCTCGTAACAGTACATTGTTTCTTTGCATAGCAAGACGAGAACTACATAGCATTACTGTCCTTTGCCAACACCATTCTTCTTGGTTTTATTCTTCCTATCTAGTCTAACCTACAAGTCTTTTCCTTTTCAGAAACTCTTGGTAATATTTATTATACATTTAATGGTGGTTTTTGTTTGTTTGTTTTTTGTTTTTGAGGCAAGGTTTCAGGTTCACTTTGCAGCAGAGGGTCAGCCTGACTTTCTGACCCTCTTGTTCCCCACCTGCCAAGCAGTGAGATTACAGGTATGGTGTGTGCCACCGCTCCTATGGCTTAGTTGGTGCTGGGGTTTACCCTCGGCTAGGCGAGCACTCTATAAACTGAGCTGCTTCTGTGGCCAGCATTGAATACTTTGTGATCAGCCTTCCTGCTGTTGCCCCCCCCCCACTTCTTCTGCATATCCTGGTCATGCTTCTCCAGTCTGACCATCCACCCCATTAGGGTGGTAGGAGATGTTTTGTGACTCATTTGTATTCCACAGTATAGTAAGTCACCTGAGCTGACTACTTGTAGGCACACTTCAGAGGCAGTTGGGAGCACAGACAGGGGCAACTGTTGGGGAGGGTGAGCTGGAGAGAGGTCAGAAATCAAGGGGAAGGAAGTTAGCATCTACTGCTCTAAAGCTTGGGTTCCCAAACTAGGGAGCTTGCCTTTACTCTGTCTTTCTCATCCTTCATCTTCTGTTCTTCCTCTCTACCTTTCTTTGCTGTGGAAACAAGTCTAAGGAGGCCAGTGACCCTTTGGTCCAGCACCACTGTGGGAGGCAGGTGAGTGTGGCATTGTGGGAGGCCTGAGGCAGAGACCTAAGGTAGCAAGCAGCCTCGGGGTGTAGAAACGTCCCTTGTCCATGCCCAACAGCTCCACACCCTGGCACTGTCTGATTGGAACCTGGCATGCCCGTGAGGCAGAGGGCATGATGACAGATTTGGGGTGCTTTCTACTAGGGTTACACTTAATATTTTGCATTAAAAAAACCAATTGTAGAAAAGTATATGGTAGATGGAAACCCAGATTAACATGGGCTTTGAGGTGGAGCTGGGTGCTCCCTGTGAATCAGGATCCTGGAAACTAGGCCACATCTCACAAGGTATGGCCAAAGAGAACAACCATGTCTTGTTTGAGGTGTTAAAGGGTCTGGGTAGAATCTCCTAAAAATGAGAAAACTTGGGAGTGACCATGTTACCTCCTATCAAACACTGGAAAGGTAGGCTTTAGAGGAAGATGGACTTAGGGTAGAGAGATTTTAGCCCCCTAATTAGGAAGAAATCTCCAGTGATTAGAGCTGGGTTTGACTGAGTGCCTTGTAAATATTCAAACTGGAGGCTTTTATATTAACAGAAAGTTCAATTAAAAATCCTTGAGACCCTTTTGAACTCTAGGATTCAACTACTTAAAAATACTTTTAAAAGGTGAAGAAGACAAGCTATATAGATGTGTGTGACCTGTATGCTGCCATATGTATATGAGAAGTCAGCTTAGCTTTCCACTGATACCTTAACAAAGCCTAGGAAGCCACCTTTGAGGAAGGAGTCAACACAGGCTCTATTGGGCAGGGCTCTCCCTTTCACTGAAGAATAAAATTTATCTCTTATTTACCAGCCTATAGGCTTCTGTGCTTGAGGCCTCACAGAACCTGTCCTGTCGTCTGTCCTGGTGGGTTCAGAGCCCTGGCTTCTTGTTCTTCTACATCCTAGCTCTAGAACGAGTTTTGCCTCTGGGCTGTGTGTGGTCTCAAGCAAATCACTTTTTCTGAAAGGTTATTTACCACATTTCTAAAATTAGGGGGTTGCATGATAGGATTGCTAATATACTTTTGAAATGACACACTTGCCCCACCACATAGCCCAGGCGGGCTTTGAGTTCATAGGCTTCCCTGACTCATATACATTCTCATTCTTGAGTACTGAGTTTGTGAGCCACTTGGCCACATGCACAGCTGTCCTTTATTTACATGGCTTAAAAATCCCTAAGAAATTCCCTCTGAAACCGTAAGTGAAGTGTACTAGGGAACTGTATTAGAGAAAAGGCCTTCTAATCAGCTGTAAGGTCATTCTGAAGGTCACTCCCCCACATGCACAGTGAGGGGTTGGGCTTCAGTGTGGGCATGAGAGATGGAATGAGTTAGGAATCTCCTGGGGCAGAATGGGCAACTGACCTTAGCTGGGAAAGCCAATCAGGACACATGTGTAATCTCTCCTGTAGGAAAACAGATGGACCTGAGGGTAAGTGTGGCAGAAACAACAGTTCTAAAGGGGAGGCTTCCCTTTGCTGAAAAATACCCTGGGCGTGCCTTCCATGTGAATGTCTGATGATTCATGGGAACACTGCTCTGTGACTTCACTCAACAGCCCTGCTAAGCCACTGCAGAGTCCTCACAAGCACTGCATTAGGTAATAAAGGACAGAGGTGGCCCTTGGTGCAAGTGCCACAGCCCTCAGAGGGATGCCACAGCTGGAAAATGATCCCTAAGCACTGAGCAGCTTGATCCCTGATGGAGCTTGGGGTACTTGGAAGAATGGTGGTCTTTTATCCACTTTCCTAGGTTTCATGTGGGGGGGGCTGTGAAGCAGAGAACTCCAGGAAGCCATGGCAGCGGCTGAGTCATGGAGAGATGGTAAAAGAAGCCAGATAGGACCCAACATGAAGGAAGGAGAGAGCTGCAGCTGGGGTCTTCAGATGAGATCAGAGCCTGGTCACGGACAAAAGGAGGAGACAGAGTTTCAAACAGAATCACACAGGAGAGCCAAAGGGCGGCTGGGATGGAGACAGGTGGCTTGTGCTGACTGCTGCCACATCCAGGATAGTTTCAGAATGAAGTGATGGCCAGCCTAGGGAAAGATGCAGACAGATGAGAAGTAAGGAGGGGTCTGGCTGCCCTGAAGAGCAGGGCTTCCTTCCAGCTGGTACTATGTCTGCTCCATCACCGTTCTTAATAAAAACTGATCATGTGGGAGGGAGGCACTGGGTGAAGATCCCGTGTATTCCTAGAAGGAAAATGGAGCAGAAAGAAGGGCCGTGTGCTGGGTGGTGGGACAGGGCAGGGGCATTGGTATGAAGGGGAGGAAGAAACTGGCGGAAAGCTCTGGGTTTCACCTGAATGGAGCTCCTTCACCAGGGATGACATGGTGTTGGTGATGGAATCAGCAGCCACCAGCAGGTCATTGCGGAGATTTCTCCTCGTACCTAAGGGTCAGAGTAGATGGTGACGCGGGTGAGTGAACATGGAGACTGGTGCAGAGATGCCCCAGCCAGTGAGGCCCTCCAGGTGCGGAGACACAAGGGTGGATGCGGCAGTTCGCATGCTCCTAGCACAGCAACAGCCCACTTTCTCTGCCGGGAGTGTGGAGCCTGTCACACTCGTGCTTTGTGGCGCTACTGTAGAGAGCAGGGGTTTCAGGTGAGTTTTGCCCAGGGTGCTCCTCAGTCTTGGGGTGAGGTGTTTAACTTCAATACCTCTGCCTCCCACTTCCTTGTCTCCACCCCTCCCTTCACCATCCCACTGTCCATTATTGAAGATTACGGGTCCCTGGGTCCTCAGCTGGCTGTGGCAAGTGCATGCTTACTGACCTTTGGCTAGGTCCTGTGGAGACTACCTCTCGTCCTGTTCTTGCTTGTTCTAAGGACTTTATAGGGCAAATGTGTCATCTGAGTTTATTCTATCCAGTTCCTCTGGAGGAGGCAAAGCTCAAAGCATTTCCTTCCGTGCAGAGCTCAGAACCCACAACAGTCATCTTCACATGTATGCCTGACCTCCGTGGAAGACAAGCCCATGACGGAGAAGGAGCCAGCACATGACTTATCTATCCTGTAAATGTGATTACGAAGGCACACTATCTGATCATCCAAAGCCATGAGCACTAAAGGAAAGTAACTGAAAAAATCCTGGCAGGGAGCCTCTGTGTGCGTTCAGCCCCTCAGCTCTCCACGGACTCTCCTGGAAACTCACCTTGTGCAAAGGCCTCCTGCACATCTCCCCCAACTCCACTCAGTGAATCCTGTGGGCCGTGGGTCGGGGTGGAGCCAGCAGATGTGGAACGCACGGGCATGGGCATAGGGCGGCCACCTCCATGGGTGGGTGATGTGTGTGGTGACCCTGTGGCTTGAGCCTGGGAGGATCAGAGAGAAAAACACATCACTTTGGAGGTCTATTCTCTCCAAGAAAAGGGGAAAGTGCTTCCCAGGGACATGCTTAAAAAAAAAAAAAAAAAAAAAAAAAAAAAAAAAAGGCAAGAATCAGCCAAGGAAGGAAAGAAAGAGTGGGAAGGGGGCAGGCTGAGACTAGCACTTAGGTGGCTGGAGAATGGCTAAGGATTCAAAGGCAGCCTGAGCTACACAGTAAGTTCAAAGCTACAGGGTGAGAACTTGTTTTCGGACAAACAAAAATGAAGAACAGGTTAAGAAAGGTCAGGAAGAGGGGCAGAAGTCATGTAGCGGACATGCTGGTCAGAAAAGTAGCTATACCCAGGAGGTTCCAAGAGGGGTAAAAACCCTACAAACACCTTCATGTTTGCATGTCAACATTCTGTGCCCATTCTTATCTGATTCCCCAAGAACCTGTGGGTCGAAAGTGGCTGTCTTTTAATATAACACTAATAGACGAAAATAGCACGATCATGTGAGAGATGTCTTGAGAGTGTGTGAGAGGAAGTACAGTTCGGCAGAAGAAGACACCAGAGGAAACCCCTTCCACTCTGAGGACAGCTTAGGAGGCTCTGCTGCAGGCTGCTTCTGCAGGGTCTGGTCAGCAAAACTGCTACATTGCACCGGCCACACCCTCTCAGGAGGTCTGTTTGGTTTGGGTAGTCATGGGAGTAATGGGAGAAAGTGAGAGTTGGCCACCTGCTCATTAGAGAGGAGCTTTCCTCAGGAAAGCCTAGTATAGGTGCCCACCCACCCCATTCCCTAAGATCTGATCATAATTACTTATTCTCTCTCTCTCTCTCTCTCTCTCTCTCTCTCTCTCTCTCTCTCTCTCTCTCTCTCTCTCTCTCTCTCTCTCTCTTCCCGCCTCCCTCTCTCTCTCTCTCTCTCTCTCTCTCTCTCTCTCTCTCTCTCTCTTCCCACCTCCCTCCCCCTCTCTCTCTCTATTAAGACAGGATCTGTCTACATAGCTCTGGTTGTCTAGGAACTACGTAGACCAGGCTGGCTTCAATCAAACTCATAGAGCTCTGCCTGTCTCTGCCTCCTGAGTTCTGGGATTAAAGGCATGAGCACTACCTCCCAGCTAGTCTTAAAGATTTGTTTTTGACTGGACTCAAGACTTGTAAGAAAAGCTCTTGGTAAGGACGGCCTATGGCTCTTGGTGATCTGTTCCTGGTTATTCCTCTTTGGCTCCCTTCATGCCCTTGGTCAAACCCTTAGCATGTTCTGCAGCCTCCTTGTGTTTCTTAGAATATTGTTTCTTCATGTTAGTGCTTATGTTGTAGGACACATGAATTAAGAAGACGATAAATCTTTGGTGTTTGGTCCTGGGCTTCTCACTTTCTTTGTTTCCACCAAGTCAGGGGCTTTCTGACATGGTGGAAATGATCCTCTTTAGAGAAACTGAAATGCTTTCAGATTCACCCACAATGCACGCTGTATAGATCTGTACTTCCCTTTTCCGGTTCTCTTGCTCTATAGCAAGGGCACCCTACTTAATAGCAGATCTTGCTGTGATGGGCCAGCACATTCATGGGAAAGCCTTGCTGTTGTTTCCACCACTCATTCAGACTGCATAACCCCTTCACCCAGAGCAGCAGTAGCTACTTCTATGGCCATGAAAATTTGAGGTTTGCAATCATTGTCCACTTCAACAAGTTTCTGGCAGCCAGTGGCCAGAAAGATATTTAGCATCATCTTGACAGGACTGACCCTTCAAGAGGAGCCAAGAGAAAGACATGGTATAATTTTAAAGACTGGAACAAGGTGGGTGGGGGACTGCTGGTAGGATTAAGCCAACCAGAGGCAGATCCCTGAGCCGGGGTGGGGGAGGTCATATTGGAGGATTTTGAGGGAGCAAAACTGGGAGAGGAGGCATGACTGTGAGTGTGGGTTCCTGTGAACCCCTTAGGGAGGGACCTAGTTCAGAAACACCACAGAAAGAATATGCTCCAAGCAGGCTGCCTGGAGACATGCACAATGGCTCCCCTCAATGCAGCTGTGTGGGTGCTGAATGGAATATTTTGTCCTCTAGGGCTCCTATTCTCTAGGCTTGTTTTCTGAGACATGGCCTCAACCTAGAGATCCTCATGTGGCAGTCACATGCTGGGATGTCAGGAGCATGCCACTCCGCCCTGCTCTCTGTAATCCTTGCTTGACCTTTGTGTGTATGTGTGTGTTTGTGTGTGTGTGTGAGTGTGTGTGTGTGTGCATGAGAGAGTGTGAGAGTGTGTGTGTGAGAGAGAGAGAGTGTGTGTGAGTGTCTGTGAGTGTGTGTGTGTGTGTGTGTGTGTGTGAGAAAGTGTATGAGTGTGTATGTGTGAGAGAGAAAGTGTGTGTGAGTGTGTATGAGACAGAGTGTGTGTGTGAGAGAGTGTGTATGTGTGTGAGTGTATGTGTGTGTGAAAGAGCATGTGTGAATGAGTGTGTATGAGTGTGTATATATGTTATTTTTTTTATTTTAATAGGTTCTCATGTAGCTCTGGCTAGCCTTGAACTTGAGATAACCTTAGACTTCTGTTCCTCCTGCTTCTACCTCCCAAGTACTGGAATTACAGGCATACTAAAGCTGGTCAACTCTCTGTGTATTTTAATTTAAGAAATGTAAAATCTCAGAAAATAATCAAATACAATATCCTGAAGCCACCCCAAATGAATAATTATGTACAATTTGTTTTAATCTAAAAAGAGTACAGATAAACTTGAAGACCCCTTTACTACCAAATCTTCACATGGTTCAGTGCCTTTATCTTTTCTTTGGAAACTTCAGTCTTTCTTACCAGAAATTTTTGTGTAGATTTTTAAATCTATGTGTACATATATAAAACTATGAATAATATATTTTCATGTCTTTAAATTCTATATGAATGGTATTGAACCACAATAATTACTATTAAATTTACTTTTATCACTTAGCATATACCCAGAGAGTGATGAATGATATCAATAAATATGAACTTAGATCCATATTTTATATCACATTAAAAAACAAACCACTGGGCAGTGTTGGCACACGCTTTTAATCTCAGCATTCAGAAGGCAGAGGCAGGTGGATCTCTGTGAGCCTGAAGCTATCTTGGTGTACAGAATGAGTTCAAGCACAGCCAGGAACACACAGAGGTGGCCTGTCTCAAAAAACCCAAACAAAGAGAAGAACCCCAAAATGGAGCATAATAAGTATTAGACTAAAAATTGCACAATTTCTCAAAAAAAAGCATAGAAAAATCCTATACTAACCATGATATTTAAAAGGAAAACTTCCTCCCTTACTGTGTGTCTGTGTGGGGCATGGAAGTCCAGAGGTCAGCATTTGGTACCTCCTACAGTCATGCCCAGGTAATCTTCTTACGGAATTTTTAATTTTATGTGTATGGGTGTTTTTCCTGTATTTATGTGGGTCTATGTACCACGTGTGCCTGGTGGCTGAGGATCAGTCAGATCTCCTGGAACTAGAGGTTCAGAGGGTTGTGAGCTGCCACGTGGGTGTTGGGATTTGAACCCAAGGTCCTCTGAAGAAACAGCTAGTGATCTTTGTCTCTGTCTTTTTTGACAAAGGCTCTCATTGAATAGCCCTGGCTATCCTGGAACTCACTAGGTAGATCAGGCTAGAATTTGAAGACACAGAGATCCACCTCTCTTTTCTTCTGAAGTGCTGGGATTTGAGGTACATGCGCCACCACACACAGCATGGCTATTGCTCCTAATTGCTGAGCCATCTCCCCACCCTCTCACTGAGCCTGGAGTTCACTGATTACTTTGGCCAGCTGGCCAGCAAGCCCCAGAGATGTTTTTACTTCTGTATCCTCAGTGCTGGCATTACAAGTACATGCCACCATGACCTTATTCTTATATGTCAAGTGATTTATTTACCAACCAGCTATCTCCCCAGCCCATGGTATTTTTTATTAAAGACGTTTGACAAAATATCAGAAAAGAAGATTTTGATTGTTCTTATCACAAGAAATTACTTGTTTATAATAATGGCTCTAGTTAGCCAATAGAGTGTGTGTGTGTGTGTGTGTGTGTGTGTGTGTGTGTGTGTGTGTGTGTGTAGCCTTCTGCAAAGACATGTAAAATTATAATCTTTTGGTTTAAAAAAAAACAAACAAAACAAGCAAGTTCTGTTCTTCAAAATAAGTCACTAGATGACATATGGGCAGATAAATTCAAGACTGAATCAATCTAAATAAATAAAACTAGAACAGCACTGGGAGGTAGAGGCAGGCCAATCTCTGAGTCTGAGGCCAGCTGACTTACACAGTGATTCCAGGACAGCCAGGGCTATGTAAGAATGACCCTGCCTCGAAAAGAGGGAGTGGGGTGGGCACTGGTGTGGCAATCCTAGAACTTTGGAGGAAGAGGCAGAAAGATCTACATGCATCAAATCCTGTTTTATAGTTGCCTAGGACTCCTGTTTCTGTATCAGGTGGCTCCAAGGAAACAAATACCAACAATCAATAATAAAATAATATGAAATAAACTAAAATTTAAGTGAACAACAACAAAAGAAAGTGAAAAGACACACAAAAGGAAAAGCCTTAAGATGACCTGTACCCAGTACATACAAAGAACTCTCCCAACTCCATCAGAAGAGGACAAACAATATAATTTTAAAATGGGCAAAAGATTAAGCACACAACTGTCTAAAGATACAAAAGCGTCCAACAGGCATGACACAGACCCAAATTAAACACCAGGGAAAGGAACGAAGGTCAGAATGAGCTGTCACCTCACATCCGGTGGGATGAACACCACAGACACATAACAGCAAGTGCTGACAAGAATATAGAGAAACTGAAATCCTCAGGCACCACCAGTGGGAATATAAGATGGTGCAGCTGCTTTGCATAACGACCTTGCAGTTCCTCAAAAGGCCAAGTACCACATGACATGGTAATCTCACTCTCCGGTACATACCCACCCAACAGAAATGAAAACATGTTTGAACAAAAACTAGTGTCCAGATGTTCAAAGAGTGGAGCCAACTCAAACATCAACTGATGAACATTTTAAATAAAATGTGCTCCCCATGCAATGGAATACTACTAGGCAATAAAAAGGCATGGAGGAATGAGAACATCTGTCTTAGGATTTCATTGCTCTGGAGAGACACCATGACCAAGGCAGCCCTAATAAAGGACAACATTTAATCGGAGCTGGCTCACAGTTTTAGAGATTTGATCCATTATTGTCATGTGGTGAGACATGGTTGCCTGTAGGCAGACGAGGTACTGGAGAAGGTGCTGAAAGTTCTGTATCTTCATCTGCAGGCAGGCAGGAGACTTTGCTACTCTGGGTGTAGCTTGAGCATAGGAGACCTCAAACCCACCCCCACAGTGACACAGTTAGTTCCTCTAACAAGTCTACACCTCCTAATGCTCTCACTGTCTGTGGGCTAAGCATATTCAGACGCATGAGTCTCCGGGGCCTACCTATTGAAACCACCACAGATATCCTACAGCATTTTGAAAACATTTTACTAAGTGAAGAAAGCCATTCACAAAACAACACAACTTCTAAAAAATCTGTTTACGGGAAATTCCCAGGATAAGGAAATCATAGATAAAATAAACTAGCGGTTAGCTAGGCAGAATGGGAGTTGGGAAAGATGAAGAATGGTGTGAAGCTTCTTTCTGAGACAGATGAAGTCTCTAAGATAATGATGACAGTACAACTCTGTAAATATCGCTAAAAACACACTGAATTTTACAGTTAAAGATAGTGAATTTATGTGGGATGCAAGCCAGGAGGAAGGCACAGACTGAAGGAAAACATCCGCATGCTGTATCTGAAGCAGAACAGTGCCTGGAACTCCGTAATGTGATAAACCATCCAACAACATGCCAAGTGCTGAGGGAGAGAAGCTCTGTACACACAACGCAACGCACTCTGTTCACAAACAGTTACAACTCAAAGGCTGTCAAGGGTCTTCCCACTGCTGCTGAGTCTGAGAAGCTGCCAGGATCTCGGCAGTTTCTTAGAATGTTAAACATAGGTGAACAACCATGTAACCCAGCAAACTCCACTCTTGAGTGCTCTTGAGAGACATGAAAACATAAACCCACCTAAAACAAATGTTCACTGGCAACAATGTAATAGCCCCAAGGGGAAACAACACCAAAACTCCATTAATCTGGATGAATAAAACGTGACACGACTTAACTTTTTCTTATCTTGTGGAATACTCATTCTTCTCAGTTACTAAACATTTTATCACTCCTTACTTTTTCAGGGTATGCACACTTTCTTCTCAGTTACAAGTGAATCCTGTTATGGCCAACTAATTTTTTTTCTTTTTTAAATTGAGTATTTCAGGCTGAGGGATGGCTCAGTGGTTAAGAGCACTGGCTGCTCTTCCAGAGGTCCTGAGTTCAGTGAGATCCAACGCCCTCTTCTGGTGTGTCTGAAGACAGTTACAGTGTACTCATATACATAAAATAAATAGATAATTCATCAGATCCTATTATAGATGGTTGAGAGCCATCATGTGGTTGCTGGGAATTGAACTCAGGACCTCTGGAAGAGCAGCCAGTGCTCTTAACCACTGAGCCATCTCTCCAGCTTCAATAAACAATTCTTAAAAAAATAAAATTGAGTATTTCATAAATGCATATGTGTTTTGATTAAATCCACCCCCAATCCCTGCCCTCTAATTTTTTCCCCAGCTCATCCCATCGACAGTCCCTCCCAATTTCATGTGCTTAAAAAAGTCTTTACTCTAGCTTGTGGGTGTTGGACTATCTACTGGAGCACAGGTCATTTTTCAGAGGTGGTATCCCTAAGAACTGACTCTCTCTATTCAGGTACCCATCAATTTTGGCTATTTAATATTTGCCTACTAAAAATGCTGGGAGAGAGGAGTTGGAGAGATTGCTCAATGGTTAAGACCCATGGCTGCTTTTCCAAAGGACAGGGGCTCAATTCCGGCATCCATGTATGGCTCACAATCACCTATAACTCTAGTTACAGAGGTTCAAACCACTTTTTCAGGCACCAAGAGTACACATGGTGCACATACATTCATGCAGGTAAAAACTTATACACATACAACTGAAAAAAATAAATCTTAAAAAAAAAAAACATTGGGATAGAGCTGTCATAGGCCTGCTGAACCCATGTTTGAGTAGAGTGTGAGCACTCTGACACCTGGGGTAGGTAAGAGACAATGTAAAGCTCATAAATATACTTGTTTCAGTTCTGCCTGAGAAAGACTGGTCTTGGCTATGGAATGCCACTGGTCCAGGGATGTTAAGAGACCCTTACTCTGTAGTTTTAACACAATAAGAACAAAAATCAACAACACACAAGTGTGCTGGCAATGTTGTATTCTGTGTTGAAAAGACAGTACCTTCCCTTGTCAACAGGCCACATACTGCCTTTTCTTCTCAGGGGTATGGTTCTCCTCTGTTCTATGTGACTCATGCATGTTCTAGCTGACCCAGGCATGCCTGCTGGATCCCAGGCATCAGCCTTGAGGCTGAGAGTCTTCCTGAGACCTGGAGCATGGCTCTTGCCTGGCTTCTCCCATTCTATTCCTACACTGTGTTTGGTACAGGTTCTTAGTCTCCCATACTTCCTTCTGTAGGAAAGTCGCTAGAGCAGACAAAATCACCACTGAGTAATAAATCTATCCATTGGAAAATCTTTGCATGAAATTCTCTAACTAGCTAACTAAATGTGGTAGCCAGACCTCAGATGGCCCAAAATGACCTTCCACTTACATCCTGAATGAATCAGTCAAATGGGACATAGGCCACTATTGAGGTCAGGTTATAAAAGATGGTGACTGTAGCCTGGGTGACCCTTGGCTGTAGCCTTGTTGGAGCCTCTGCAGGTTCCTGGTCCATGGCGGTTGTGGTTGAGTGATATTATTTCCTCTCTCCTGCTCTTTTTCTGTTGGCTTTTCTGAGACAGTCTGATATGGCGCAGGCTTGAGGGATTACAGGCATGCACCACCACACCTAGTGATATGTTTTTATAAGTCACAGATTTGGGATGACGCTGTGTGGAAATAAATAATCCACATACCAAACTTACTGTAGTTTTGTTTTTGTTTGTGAACTACTTTAACAGAGTAATCACAGTTAGAATTTGGTTAAAAAGCAGGTAGATGGATTTGGGGACAAGACTAGAAACAGAGGCCCCAATAACAGGCTGAGCCCTCCCCCCCAGAAAGAGGTCCATGAGAGGGAAGAGGGCAAGAAAATATCTCCTTAATGTGAGAAACTGAGGGCCCTGTGTCCAATCACCAGTCTCTGGCTCTTTGTCCCGGCACCTTGTAGCACTGCTCTACACCCAAAGGGAAGTTACAGGCTCTGAAAGGCACTCCCAGCTCTTCCCAGGTGAGCACACAGGGAGGCAGAGCGGGTTAATGACAATGATTGGAAATAGAAGTTAGAAACTTGGCTTCTCTTAACCACATAAGCATGCACACGCACATACACACATGCGTGCACACACACACACACACACACACACACACACACACACATATGTGCACATACATTGCCATTTCCAGGATCCAGCTTTCTCTTCTATAAATATAAGGATAGTAGATGACATCTGAGGTATTTTTCAGATTAAAAAGTGTTATGATCCATGGTTTTTACCAAATCACTGCATCTCTACTAAGTGGCCCTTGCTTGGCTTGAGTAGAAACCCTTGTCAGAGGACAGCATGCTCCTCTGCAGCCATCCCTGCCTCAAGGTCAGCTAATGACATGTTCTGCTTACAGCTAACCTTCTTCACACATCCAGCCAATACCAGGGATGTTATGTACAGAGGTCGTTAAGAAGTGAAGCTGTGGAGAAGCACAGACAATAGGCTGTCCTGCACAGTACAGGACTAGCTTTGGAAAGACAGTGGGAGGAAAGAGCCTTCTGATCATGTGTACACACACTGGACAGTGAATGATCCCATCTACCTGTGGTATCTCACTCACCTTGCAGGTACTTGCAGGCTGAGGTCAGGAGACACTAAGAACTCAGCTGTGGTACTGCAGTATGATACACTAGCACCTTGTCTTAACAGCAGGACATGGTCAAGGCAGGCCCTCTCCACAGGGACTGCCTGCCTCTCTGTTAAGAGCAACTAGTCTAGATGAACAGCACAGTGGGTAGCTGACAGAATCTGAGAGTAAGACAGAAATCCCCAGCAAAAGAGCAAGAGTTAGTGGGATGACTCCAAGAAAAGTAGGCCATTGGCCTTGGAAGAAGGGAAGCCCCACAACATACAGCAGAACTTCCCTGATTCCTGACACAACATTTGTAACGTAACCCAGAGCTAAGCCTGGCATCCAGCATGGTCAGTCATTTGTCTAACCAATAAACAAAGACAATAAATGTCCTGTAACTCAAGTTCCCTGAATGCAGATACCCCTTAGAGCTCTTCTGCTGGGAATGTAGAGTTAGAGGCACAATCTAATTCGAGCAGCAGTCCAGACTGCTGGTTCTCATTATTTAACCAGCAAAGACATGGAAAACTCAAGTTTTGCATTAGGCTCCAGAAAGTATGGAAATGATGTTTATGTATTGAGGGGGCTTATGACGTACCTCATTTTATGCATGTACAGACTGAGACTCCCGGTGGTCAACCAGGTTATAAACAGATCAGTAGAAGGCCTCGAGTGGCTAGGAGAAGCCTGAGTATGTTTGGATCTTATTACCACAGTCTGGAGGTCAGAAGGAACATCAAACAGTCAAGACTTCTCAAGACTGAGGCTAACTTTCATTTCCCGACTCCCTTTAGTAGGAGTGGAAACTAGGCCCTCTACCATTGCACCAAATCTCAGCCACTACTGTGATTCTGGTGTGGGAGAACCAATTTGATTTCCAGCAAGCACAAGAAATGTAGGGAAGGAGAATGCAGATGATGACTTAGTCCCTTATCTAGAACACAGATCAAATTCTGGAGCCAAAACAGGTACAGAGAAAGCCAGAGAAGGTGAGCTGAGGACAGCTATCCCTCCCCAGAGCAAAGAGGACTCAGACGCAGAGGCAGACAGACTGGCCAGAGGACCAGCTGCAGAGAGAAAAGGGCACTGTCTTTAGTAAAAACTACCAGGGCACAGCTCTTGGCTGTCTTTAGGCATACCCAGTATGGTGCCTGGCACACAGTAGGGACTCTATAAATAACACTTCTTTCTCATCTCTTCCATACAGAACAGGTAAAATAAAAAAAAAAAATCTTCTTGGTACGTACTATATAGTCAAGTAGCCAAGTCCAGAGAAGTCTGTGGTAAAAAGTGTAATGCTGAGAGCAAGCCCTGCCCTCCCCACATCCCCCACCCCCTGCCAGGCTGTTATCATGGCAACAGGACGGAGGACATTTCAGTCTCCATCTCTTTCCCTGACTCATGGATACCTGCCAGGCAGCAGATGGCCTGTGTGGACGATTACCTCCACTTTGCCGCAGTGTATTTAAATTAAACAAACTGGCTTCTTTGCTGCTGGTTGTCAGGTGCCTTGTCAGAAAAACAAAAACAAAATCCAGGGAGAAAGGAGCTATAAGTCTGAAATTTAGGCAAGGCAACTGTAGCTGTATGGAGACAGGGAGCAAACGGACTGGGCCCAGGACATCCCCCTTAGAGAACAGGTAAAAGCACCACACACCCACCATTCTGGGCTGGTGCTGGCTGTGCTGGGAGGGTGCGGCTGCACCACTAACTGTGGAGGGAGGGTGGGCTGTCTTCACCGCAGTCAGCCCTGCTGCAGGATGAAAAAATAACCACCTCATCCACTGCCAGGAGTCAGGACTGGGCATGGGCACCACACCGCATGCATAACAAGGGAGCAGGAGTGAGAAAGGACAAGCACCAGTAGGAAAGGCAGCTGGATATATTCCGCCTGGGCTGAACTGACTGGGGGAAGGAGCTGCTGGAACATCTGCAAAGCAGGCCGTCACAACCTTTAAAAGACAAGCCTGGTTTCCAGACACCGCAGAGTACTAAGACTGTCTATGATGAAGCTCTGCCCCAAGAATATATTATCTATCTACTGCATATCTGATGGAAGGATAAGGCTCCCAACATGTCTGCATATGGTCCCTCTGCAGAGAACTGCTGTCTGTCTGCTCCTACAGCATGATGGGAAACTCAGGACCCATAGATGACCGGTCTCTCACTGTGGAGGCCTGTGTGGTCTTCTGGGCTTGCTGATGCTCTATAAGTGAATCTACAGTGTTGGCAGGGGGTAGTGATGTGCATCTAGCTTTCAACCATCATGACTGTCTCTACCTGAATAACACTCTGTTATACCGAAGCTAGGACTTCTGGACTCAGAAGTAGACTTATAGTTTTTGGTGGAAGGAAAAAGGCATATTGAATTTCTGGAATAAAGCACAACGTACTATGACTTACACCAAACCCAAAAAACAAAAAGAAAGTTGATATTTAAAATTTTAGTTGAGAGAGTTCATATATTCTCCTGTTTTTCCTGGGTTGGCTATCCCTATGTAAGATGGTCTTTCCATTGGGTCCCCAAAGTAGGATTTCAAAACCAATTCTCAGAAAAATGATTAGAAACCTTACTAAGAGAAAACTGTCCGGTGGACAGTACCAAATCCTCAAGTTGCACATAAGAAACAAAACTAGATAGGACTGGTTGAAACTGGAAAGCTAGCTCGGTGGGAGGGTAGGAGCTCAGGCCTACCAACCAGACTCTAGAATTCAAGGAGGCAAACTGAAATTCCATATATGCGATAATACCTTGCTCAACAATCCTTCTCCGGGGGCTGAGAGTGCATGCTCCTCTTCTAGAGGACCAGGGTGTGGCACTTGGCACCTTTGAGCCCGTGGTTCCCACTGTAGTTTTAGCTGCACAGCTCTGGGTATCCTGTAGGTCTTCCGCCACAACTGCCCGGATAGTCACATGACCAAGAACACCACCACCAAGATCATGCCTAACCCAGAACAATCGGTTTCCACCGTTCTCTTTGTTTCCCAGATTCTGGGCTTCTGAACCTAGAATCCATGGCTCACTCTCCCTTTTGATTTTAAAAAAAAAAAAATTTAAATGATATCTGGATAGAACATGGCATCCTGGAGAGAGTGTGTCCTAGAATTCAACTTCCTTCCTGTGGAGGTCGGGAGAATTTTCCTAGGCTAGTGTGTGTAGTTTCCTCATGGGGCAGTTTTCATATCATATACTAATAGGAGAGCAAAATACAGAAATATACTATAGGATGGAGATAAAGAGAGAAGAAAGCCTCTTAGCTTGTTTTTTATGGAGTGATGAAACCAGGAAATGTCCCTCAGATCCAAGAATTATTCCTCCTTTCTAATCACTCTCACTGAAAACTTCTTGCTGGTGTTCACAGAGCTCTATGAGAACATAATTATATTTCCTCTTTTTACAAAACAAAACCAAAACCAAAACGAGGAACTGCTGGGGCCCTGCAGTAAGCACAGGAGCAAGACAGATAGACAAGTGCTTTGGGTCGACTTCCACACGCCATCTGCAGGCCACTGGATCCAGCCGACAATCAAGCTATACTTTTGCAGACTTAGGAGGGCAGGAGTGTAGTTAAGGCTCAGGATGACAATGATCTGGTTTATATCTCCATATTTAAGGCATTGTGTCAAACAAAAAGTTACAACCCTACAAACCAGAGAATGACATCCATACTATTTGAGAATGGAATTTGTGTTGATTTCTTTCTTTCTTTCTTTTTTTTAATCCTCTAACAGACTGAGCCCATTGCCTCTGATGCATGCAGCAGAGCACTGTGAGTCCGTGTAACTCGGAGTGAAGTAGATTCTGGCTTCTGTTACGGGGCGAGGAACATGCGAGCTGTATGAGAGGGGCGTAGAGATTCTTCATGGAAAGCCGGAGCCCTGGCCATGGATAGCTTATTTTATTGAGCCTTAAGAGATCCAGAAGTGATAGGAGGAGGTATGCTGAGTCACTGGAGAAAATGCAGACCTGAGATGTCTCCAAAGGGAACTGAGATGTTAAATTCTTCCAGACTAGGAGTGATCTGGACTGTGGCAGTTCTGGGGGTCAAGCATCCAGGTGAACATAGTCCCTGCCGTCTGTCTGTCTGTCTGTTTGTTTATCTATCTATCTATCTATCTATCTATCTATCTATCTATCTATCTATCTATCTATCGCCAGTCTATCTTCTATCCATCCATCCATCATCTATCATCAATCTATTTATCATCTACCTATCCATCCGTCTGTCTGTCTATCGACCTATTTATTTATAGAAACAGTCTTTCTATATACTCCTGACTGTCCTGGAACTTGCTCTTTAGACCAGGCCGGCCTCTAACTCATAAAGATTCACCTGCCTCTGCATCCTGCGTGCTGGCATTGAAGGTGTATATCACCACACAGAGCTGAAATTTGTTTTTCTGATTCCTTGTTGTAAAGAGGATTTCTGAGTCACAACTTAGTCTCCTGAATGGATCTGCCTATTACTTGAGAGTAGCTGGACCAGAATTGCTGCTATAGGCACTTGAGCTGGTTATGTTCCTCACAATTAATACAATGATTAACTTGTACAGTCTTCTGGTTAATGGTGGTTTTCCCTCAGCAAATATTTATTGAGTATGTGCACTGCAGCAGGCTGGGTCAGAACTGGAAATACAATAGTAAAGAGAACTGGCAAGGTCATTTAATTACAGACTTATGGTAGTTCTGGGCATGATTAACCCTATATCGGCAGATCCAGCTGAATGAGCTTCTTAAACTACAGGGTAAATGGTAGGGTGAGTGGCCTGATCTGAAGAAGCTGTGCAGTTCTCTGAAGAAGCTGTGCAGTTCTTCCTTAATTATAACCTTAGTATCTGAGGAAAGGGAAAGAAAGGGAGGAAGGGAAGAGAGACAGAAGGATTACTAATTAAGGTCACTCGAGGCACCGAGAGAGTGGCTGAGGCAGACCCTTACTTCAACAAGATGTGCATATCTATTTATTCATTTATTTTCAGTGCTTGGGATGGAACTCAAGGCCTCATGTATGTTAAAGATGGCAATACCTCTGACCTCCAGCATAATGCATTTTAAAGTAACAGTACTGCTCTCAAGTTTTTGTAAAGTCCAAACAACTATCACACTGTGATAGAACAAGTATGAATTTGGCCTTCTGTCCTAGGTTCAGTCACAAGAGCTTCGAAAAATCTTTAGACTCACCAGAAAGTTGAGAGTGCATGTATGCTACGGCTGCTCTCAGAAAAGGAGCTGTTTGCCAGAAAGCCCACAGCATGATTAAGTGTCAGAACATGCTGCCTCTCCAGACCTCTGAGGAACAGGAATAGAGATGAACTTAACTACCAAAGGCCAGTGACTGCATCCACTGTCCCTGTGAAGTGGTACCTAGTCATCCTGAATGTAGGGGTAGAACACACCTACATGCCAGGGGGCGGTGTCCCCAATGCAGGGAGAGAACTGTACTGGGGACCTTCTAGACCTTGCAGTATCTTTATCGATTTGCATCTTTTATGACATCCTTCGTATTAAATTGGAAACAACAAAGAAGGGGTTCTCTTAGTTGTGCAAACCATTATTGCAAATGATCAAACTTGAGGAAGTAGGAGGTCATTTTCAGTCAAATCAGACAGAAGTACAGGCAACGGGATCCCCAGTACTTACAACTTGTTTCTCAAGTCAGGGTCAGTCTTGTGAGATGAACCCTTAACCCAAGCTTTAGTGTTACGTGCAGTTAGTATCATAAATGGTTAAGTGATGGCAGCACCACCAGTTGGTGTCTGGAGTGAATAGGAAAACTGTTTGGTGCAAACCCTAACATATCTGGGGCTGAAATGTTCTCTGAGCAGAATCTTAATAGTAGTTAGCATAAACCCTTGTAGGGGTTAGAGAAATAGTTTAGTGGTTAAGAGCATTTGCTGCTCTTTCAGAGGACACACTGGATGGGTTACAACTAACCTGTAACTCCAGTTCCAGGGATCTGACATCTTCTGGTCTCTCTACCCCACCCTCACCCCAAAGTAACTCTTCATTTAGGAAGTTTTGTTGTCACTTGACAATGGCACAGGCCACAGAAGGTCTGGCTCTATAAAGATTACATTCTTCTTGCCATCTTTTTATTTTACAAATGTGACTGTGGGCGAGTCCAGTGTAAGTAAGCCCTGTGGGGTGGACAGGATGCTTTCCCATTTCGATGGCAGCAGTCCTGTCAGACTGTAAGGACCAGGACATGTGTTCGGACTGTTGGACCTGGAAAATTCCTTTCTCCATCTGAAGGGATGGTGACCTCACACAGAATGAAAGGTCACTGGGCAAGTATGCTGTGCTGGAGTCATGTCTGATCAAGGCTAGCCCTGTTTATTTAGTTAAGTGTTTGAATCAGCATCTCATATAGCCCAGGCTGTCCTTGACCTCGTCACTTCTCAAGTGGTAGGGTCATAGTCATGTCGTCACGCACAGCATTAAATTAGCCTTACAGGCTGGCAGTTCCTGGTACAGATCACGTCATTTCATAACATTTGACGAAAATGTAATGTTCACAGAAGTTCTGCTGCTGTCCCTCTTCTCAGGCAGGGAGAAGGGTCCCTCCAAGTCATAGGTCCCTGTCACACTCAGAGACAGATATCAGGAAGTGCTAGTGAGGAGAAGGCTCGAAGTGCTGTCAGCACTGCAGTGAGATTCTGCGTACAGGGATGCAGAGGAGGGTGCTGGTGGTCGGTGGCTGCCTACACATGACATGGCACTCGTCTCAGTGGCTGGCCACCATGATTGACAGGAAGAGACTGTCAGAGATGTAGGTAGGAGGGATAGAAAGGACTAGGGTCCCTTGCTTTCCCTCCAAACCCAGTCACTCATTCTCCTACTTGTCTTCTCTCTGACTTCCAAACAAGCTGGAGCTACCTGTCCTAACCCTCTTTGAGTCAACTGTGGCCATGCGACTCACTCTGATCAATGAAGAGGATGGTAGTGACTAAGTAGTGACTTCCTGGTAAAAATGTTTGAAAACTGGACTTGATTTTCTGTCTTTCTGTTTTGCTCAGGTAAATGTACCTTACCTATTGATGAGGAAGTGCATTCGATTAAAGAGACAGACAGAAACTATGTATGAGTCAGAAAAACAAGCCAATCAAATGAAGCAAGCACAAATCCAAGTAAACTCCCTACAGCCGCTGTTATTTCTAGGCTCTTAGTGAGGCACCTTCTCTCACTGACAGTCTCTCATCATCGCTCTTGCTTCTGCCACTCACTACCAATGCTCTCCTATCATAAAATCTAACACCTTAATTTTATTGATTAAATCACTAATACAATCTAACACAATAATGTGTATTCCTGAGAAACACTGGTAATTATTTCCTATTTTATGTATATAGCCTGCATGTATGTGTACCATGTGCATGCAGTACCCTGGGCAGCTACTGGAATCCCCAGGACTTGGGCTACAAACTGTTGTGAGTCATTATGTGCGTGCCAGGAATCAGACCTCTGGAAGAGTAGCTAGTGAGCCATTACCTGCTGAGCCATTTCTCTAGCCCCAAAAGATGGGGTCATTTTCAAATTAAATGTTTTATACTTCCTTTTAAAATTGGCATTTTATATTTCTCTATTGAATTTAGTTTACCCCAGGTTATTATTATGGACAGGTCCTTGATTTTCTCTTGTGGGATAACACATGTCCCCAACAAATCATTAATTAGTTAATACACATACCATTTAAAATACCCAGAGTCACCTGCTTTCCGAGCCCCCAAAGGCTCAGAGCAGAGAAAAAAATCGCTAATTCTGTCAAGAAGGTTGGTGGAAAAAGAGCCTACTGGAGACCATAGGATATCTACAGTTATCTAAAGAATTTTCCACTTTCATGCAAAGTCATTCAGAATACATTATTTGGACCTGAGGTCACCCCCACCACTGAGAAAATTATTTCAGGCAATTAAGGTCACTTAAGACACAAAACCAGGAGAAAATAAAAGAACATGAAAATGCAACAATAGTCTGGAGAATCATGCATATTTAAATAAGCACAAATTTAAAAAGCTTGGGTTTAAAATCAGAACATGCTCCCCTAGGTAAACAGGACCCAGACTTTGGCCACCTCACCCTACAATGGAGGAAAACTTCTGAGGGTTTTACACATAACCTTCTCAGAGGTCGATGGAAGGGGGTGGGGTATGCAGTGTTTATGCAGGGCAGAGGAACATGCAGAGGGCAGGAGTGGTCAGGGATGCTGACGTCCACTTACTGCCTGTTTTTGCTCTTCCTCCTAGAGGTGTGGCGATGAGAAGAGGCAGAAGAGAAAAGGACATTAGTGTCTGTCACCACAAACATTGAAGAAAGGACAGGAGAAACTGGGCAAATCTGGCCGAGCATAGGTCTGGAGAGCAATGAACTGATTCTCTCCAGAAGAGCACCAGTGGATGCAGTAAATGGCAGTCTTCAGTCCCAACCACTTATTGGATATACTGATGACTTCCAAAGAACCTTAGAGACCACTTAGTTCATCTTCTACTTCTTCAATATAGGTTAAGAGGCCTATAGTGTCAGCTACTTAAGGTAAACTGAAAGAGAAAGTTTAACCAAATCAGTTCATTCACAATATTCACATATGTTTAGGTCTATATCTCTAGGGCAGCTATTCCTGAGGTGTAGAATATGGACCATCAACATCAGTATCACCTGACAACTTGTCAGAGATGAACATTTTAGGCCCCCACCTGAGATCCGAATTTGAACGCTCTGGTGGGAGTGGGGACACCAACATGTATCCAAGGGTTCTGTCTGAGAGCCACTATTTTAGCACCCTAATGGTTCCACCTGCCCACAGGTGCTTTTCTTCTCTCCAGTCTTCCATCCATCAGTAACCATGCAGATGTCACACCAGCCTGCTTGCTTTCAAACTGCTTTGTTGTTTCCTTCAAGGATGCACATGCACGCTCTTTCCCCAGGGAACTGCAAACCGCTTCAGGACCTCAAGGCCTTTCAGAAAAGAATTCTAGGGGCTGGGATGGTATAACTTGGTTGGTAGGGTGCTTGCCTAGCTGCATGAAGCCCTTGGTTTGATCTCTTGTACTACATAAACCAGGCATGGTAGCTCATGACTGTTATTTTGGCCCTAGGGAGATGAGACAGGAGGATCACGAGTTTGAGGCTATCTTTGGCCACACAGTGGGTTAAAGAATAGACTGGGATACATGAGATCATGTCACAATAAAACAAATATAAAACAGAAACCTCAACGTGGAGGGAGGGGGAGGAAACTTTAGAGCTAGGCAATTGTGGTATATCTACGTAAGCCTAGCACTAGGAAGGCAGAGGCAAGAGGAGGCCTTGCATCAAGCTGCATTCTAGGAGAGCTTGACATCAGCTACATGGGCTACATGACAAGGCCTTGTTTGAGGGAAGGAGAGAATAGACTTTTCATTATCAGTCCTTCTATATTACTCTGGCACAGGACTACTTAGTAATTCTCATGCGTAAGGCACTGGGAAGAAAATCAGGCCTCTCGTTTATAACCTTACAGCAAGGGCAGGTAGGACGGATCATGCTAACCGTGGTTGACGGACGAATGTAGTGCCAGGCACCATAGAAAAAGCTGAAGGAAGTAAAAATAAATCCTTTGAGTTTTTCTTGTCTTGGTCCTATGCTCCTTGGTCACTGTCTTTCTGATCTCTTTGCTTTTTCTTTCTGTGCCTCACTATGGGTAGTGTGGCCAGGAAGCCTTCATAGTGCCTAGTGTATATATATATATAAATGTATGCCTGTGACAGCTCTCTCTATCAATACATGTCTGTCACAGCTCTACCTATGTTAGATCATAGATGCAGTGGTCCCTACTGTACCCGGGTAGAGGGACACAGGGGCAGATATGTATGCTCCTGCTCTTGAAGGGTCTGCAGGTCTGGGTGTGAGGGCAGAGTGATCTGCAAAGGAGATAGGGAAATCTGGAGAATATCTTTTATTCCTACAAGGGAGAGAGAGAGATGGACTGGAAATTCAACGAGCACCAAGAAATCCCCTGTGGCCCCAGTGTAGCCAGAGAAGAAGGTCTTTTTGCTGGAAACCAGTTGCTAGCACTGGGACTTAAATGCCACCCCATGCCCCAGCAGCCACACAGGGGCCCTGAGCACTGTCTGGGTTACCTGAGAAGTCTGAGGCTTCCCGTCACACCTGCAGCACAGAAGGACTAAGCTGCAGCTAGGAAGGATGCTTCTCTGAGACAAGCACACCTCCAGCTCTCGCTGGCAAGGACGTTGCCACAAGAGACATATTGTGCAGTTTCAAAACTGTTGTCACTACTCTCTGAAACAGAGTGAGATTGCCTGGGCACCAGGGAGGCAGAGGAGAAGGAGCTTTGCTAATTAAGTTCAAGACCACCAACCAGCCTAGTCCACCAAGTGAACCCCTGGCAAGCTCCAGGAAAGCCCTGTTTACACAATTAGACTGGTTGGGAGGGTGGGGCAATCCTCTGAAACTCTGGCTGTACCTGTACCTGAGAATCTGTTTACCTTGTACCTCAGGTTTGGTACTGAAGATAGCATGGCTCTGGTTTAACAGGACAGTAAGCTGCTGTTGTTGGCTCATGCCTTTATTCTCAGTGCGTGGGAAGCTCAGGTAGGAGGACTATCTCAAGGTCAGTCTTGAAAGAAAATAAGTAGAGTAAGCATGGATCTTTCAGAAATAGTATTTCAAGACCACACCATGGTCACTCTGCTGAGTAGCTTGCCCCAGCACACATCTCCATTTGACTTGTGGAAACATGGGCCAGGCTAGGATGGGTTCTCAGGACTGAGGAGGTGTTCCCTAGGCTGGTGTTATACAAACTTACAAAAGCTAGTCACATAAAGCTTTTAAGGCTCAGTCAACACAGTAAAAAGGTCAGATATAAGGTCTGAGAACATTTTCTTTCAGTCAGCTAAGGTTGGTCAACATGCACTGATGACAAGATGGTACTAACCTGGCTTAAAGGGGCCATAACATCTCAGTTATAAGGCACAAATCTAGATGGCTTAGGTTCCCTAAGATCATGAGTCTCTTCCCAAATGGTGGAAGAAGTAATAGCAGTTACAGCAATCATCTACAAGAGAATGACCCAAGTGTGGTTTGTGCCTGCACTCCTAGAACTCTAAGATGCCAAGGCAAAAGGATCATGAGCTCAAGGTCAGCCTGGAGATACTGGTAAGTTCTATGGCAGTCTGTGTTAAAAATCAATGTAGGAGCAGTATCAGAAAAAATTAAAATGAGGTAAAAATGTTGGAAAAAGAGTTAGAAACAGGGGCTGGAGAGATGGCTCAGCAGTTAAGGGCACTGACTGTTCTTCAAGGGGTCCCGAATTCAATTCCCTGCAATTACATGGTGGCTCCCAATATCTGTAATGGGATTTGATGCCCTTTTCTGGTATGTCTGAAGTGAGCAACAGTGTACTCGCATACATAAAATAAATAAATCTTAAAAAAAGAGTTAGAAACAAAAATACTGACAATTACTCATAGATTAAAGTAGCCTGAGACAGAGGTTAGTGTTGAGAAAAAAAAAACTATAAAGAAAATATGTACAGAAACATGGGTACTCAAGTGTCTGACATTGTATCATTAAAAGAAAAAATGTGAAGATTGCTGACACTCCAGGTGACAGGGACTGGATCTACTCATTATTCACCAAATATTTAGCATGACATTTAAAAACCTGAAAAAATATGCACATAAAATAATAATATTTATTATTAATTTTTATTAATCTTATAAATTAATATAATAGTATTAATTTAATAATATGTATTATTTTGAGAATGGGTCTCCTATATAGACTAGGTTGGCCTTGAACTCATAGAGATTCCCAGCCTCTGCCTCCCAAGTACTGGGATTAAAGGCATGTACACATCTGGCGTATGATTTATTTTTTATATATGTATATGTGTGTACTTGCTTGTTTATACATGCATCATGTACATACAGGTGTACTCAGAGAGCCAGAAGAGAACATGGTGGTGTACAATAACCTCAGCACTGAGAGGAAGAAGCAAGCAGATCTCTATGAGTTCCAAGCTAGCTAAGGTACTAAGACCCTGCCTTTAAAAAAAAAAAAAAAAACACACACACACACACACAAAGTAAAGTGTGGTATTTTGAATCAATTTGGCCCATGGAATTGCTACTATTAGGAGGTGTGGCCTTGCTGAAGTAGGTGTGGCCTTTCTGGAGGAAGTACATCACTGTGGGGTGGGCTTTGAGGTCCTAAGTTTAAGTTCTTCCCAGTGTGTAAGATGCTTTCCGCTGGCTGCAGGGGCAAGCCAGTCTCCTCCTGGTTGCCCTACGATCAAGAAGTAGAACTCTTGGTTCATTCGGTACCATATCTGGCTGCATGCTATCTTGCTTCCCTGTCATGATGATAATGGACTGAACCTCTGAAACTGTAAACCAGCCCCAATTAAGTAAGAGTTGCCTTGGTCATGGTGTTTCTTCACAGCAATAAAAACCCTAAGACTCAAAGTAAACCAAAAATCACAACTGGGCAGCTTCCCATTCATACATGGCTAACATCTGGGAGCCCTTCCCTGAAAGCAGCTGACACAGGCAGGGGGAGGGAATGCCCACATCATCTCCTGGCTGATCAGTGTGTCAATTCCACAAGGTGGAGCTTTCAACACCTTGCAAGGCACAAGGTATCACAGGAGACAAATGTTTGTGTGCACAGCTGCTGTTGTGAGTGGGGGATGGGGCCACTGAGTTGAATATCTGGCATCTACTCAAGGGAACTGGACTGACTAGGTTTCTGGATAAAGTTTTCTTGAAATTAGACTCACTTGCACATAAAATATTTCTGAGAGAAAATCTGTAACAGGGTCTATGCAGAAACACGTCTGTCCATGTAAAATAAACCAAATACCAGGACCAAGCTAGGGGGGAAAAAACCTCAGCCCAAGATTAAAAGAAGTAATTGCTTGAGGAAGTAAAGCATCAGTTTCCAACACAAATATAAAACTTCTGCCAGGCGCCAGTACCCACTGGCTTTATTATTATGAAGGGGTAGGCTCAGAATGTGGACACTGCGGAGAAGTCTCAGCTACTGCTTTCTTGAGTCGCCATTCCTAGCTGGACCCTGGTCACCTAAGGCTTGGCTGATTGATTGATTACATAGATCTTCTACTGTCATCCTTTTGTTTCTTGCTCCTCAAGACTGCTGAGTATTGTCTCAAACTTGACGTGTGAAAACTTTAGTAACTCCTCTTTGTCTCGGATTTAGTTTACTCTCTTCAGTCCCTCTGGTTGTTGTATCTGTGCGGTGTGGTGAGGTACAGCCTGGACAGGTAGGACCTAAAATACCAACACACAGGCAACCATCCTCCAATACCTGCTCCACAACCCACTGAGTGTTTCTGTTCACTGCTAATTTACTGTCCAGGTGGGGACATTTACTGCCAACCATTGCCTGTTTTTGATCTGAGGTAAGGGGCTATATTTTTCATCAAACAGAAAAAGCCAAAAATGTAGATTTATTCACTTCCCTTATATACTAAACCTAGAGCAGATATCCTGATTCCCCCCCCCCCGATATTGTAGTTATTATTCAGATTCATGATAAGTAAGCTGGCTTACATGATGTTACCTTTGTGACCACCTGACTGGGTTAAGGGACATCCACAGACATGATTATACTATCCCAGGCATGCCCCTCAATACTGAAAAGAGCTTGGTACTGGAACCAGCAGACCAAGGACAGAAGATCTGCTTTTACTAACAGGGAAAGACACCATCCAGACCACAGAGGAACTGGATAAAACCAGAAGGCAAGGAAAACAAGTGTGTTCTCTCTTAGGAGGAGTGGTGTTTATCTACACTGGAGCTCCCCTGGCTTTGGCCCCTCAGACTCTAGGACGTAGGTCGATAACCCAACACCCATTCCTTACACACCAGCCTCTGGATTGGGGTGATACAGTCAGCACTGCAGGTTCTCAGGCTGTGAGACACTGGATTTCTGGTGTCCCCCAGTACATCTCTCTGCCTCCATAAAGAAGCAAGCTTCTTTCCATAATATATAGCTATAAATGTTGTGTGGTGTTGTTTCTCTGTAAACATTCAAATACAGTTTGCTATATATTGCTATATATTTGTCAAATATTTGAAAACCTGTCTTAAAAGAAACTATAGCTGGGTGGTGGTGGTGCACCCCTTTCATCCCAGCACTCGAGAGACAGAAGCAGGAGGATCTCTGATTTGGAGGCCAGCCTGGTCTACAGAGTGAGTACCAGAACAGCCAGGGCTAAACAGGCTACACAGAGAAATCCTGTCTCAAAAACAACAACAACAACAAAAGAAAGTTTAAGTAGTTAAGAAATATTTGGCACTTAACACACATTAATTCCTGATTTACAAACATCCTTGTTTTTAATTATTTTATGTGTATGAGTGCTTTCCTCATGTTTATGCCTGTGCACCACGTACTTGTATGCCTGGAGCTCACAGAGGTCAGAAGAGGGTGTCAGATCCCCAGGAACTGGAGTTACAAATGGTTATGAGGTACATGTGGATTCTAGGAATATAAAGTGAGTCTTCTGGGAAAGCAGCCAGTGAGCCACTTAACCATCAAGCCAAAGAACATTACTCTATTTCTAATACTAATTTTATTTTTCTCATTTATTTATTGTGTGTATGTGTGCACATGTGTGCATACAGAAGTCAGAGGATAATTCTCAGGAGTCGGTTCTCTGCTTCCACCCTGGGGTTTGAACTCAAGTACTCAGGCTTGCCAGCACCTGCTTTTTCCTGCTAAGGCATCTTACAGGCTCTATGCTGATTTCTGACTGACGTCTAATCAGGCCACATTTGAGCAAATGTCCCTGAAAACTGTTCCTAGTCCAAACAGTGCCCTGTGGTTTGGTGAGAGATGTGGTGAGGGGAGCACACAGGTCGGGTTCTTACCTTTAGCAGCTTCATCAGCCCCTCCAGCTGCACCATCAGCTCCCGCCTACTCTCCTGCAGTGCGGACATCCTCTGCTCCAGCTCATCTTTCCTTTGCCTGCCCGAGAGGAGGTTGGAGCTCATTAGAACTGGAACTTTGTGACTGGCAAGTCCTAAACTCACACATATAGGCCAAAATCTAAAGGACATTAAATACTTATAAACGGATCCGGCCTTTAATACTACACTGATAAGCAGAGGTTGCTTTGTTAGATAAAATGTCTCTTTTATCTCATGCTGACCTTAAATTATGTAGCTGAGGATAATCTTGAACTTCTGATCTTCTTGCCTCCACCACCCAAATGCTGGAATTACAGGCATGCACCACCATGCTTAGTTTACGCTGTGCTGTGATTGAACTCAGGGTTTTGTGTGTGCTAGGCAAGCACTCTACCAAATGAGCTATATCCTTCACCCTTTAGTTCTTATGATCAATGCGGATAGTCCACCAGCTTCTTTCAGTGTTAGCAATTCTGGGCAATTATTTCCTATTTCAAAATCCTAAAGAAATTCTTCTGTTTTCTCCCAGAAATTTGTAAGTTGTGTCTTTCTATTTAATTCATCTGCTATTGGCTTTGTACTGTGTGTCCACATGTAGAGACGACTGGCCTAGCTCAGGGATCAAACATCCCTCCTTGCCTCATGCTACAGAGGCTGTTTCTGAGTTCTCAAGCTATAGATCCCCTTGGACTTAGACTCCTGCTTCTTGCTCCTTTGTGTGGCATGACAGCATCCTTGGTCTCAGCCTGTGCTGACTAAATCTGTAAGACTTTTTAGGTCCTTATACTATCACCAGATACCTTTAGTAACTGCAGTTCTGCAACAGATTCCAGAATGACAGTTTCCACTTTTCTAGATATAAAAATAGTCACCTGTCCCATAGCCAAGCAAATGAAGTAGTAGAGGTGTGACTTAAGCTGACAGCTGACTCTTCCTCTGCTGGGCCAGCATTTGCTTCCTGTCTTTCGTAGTAAAGCATTTACTATTTGACCATCCCAGAAGTGTGGCAGTGGGAACAATGGACCACCAACTAAATCCCAAGCTGAAATGAAGCTTCTGTTTTCTTTCTGAGATAGGGTTTTACTTTGCAGCCATGGCTGGCCTGGGACTCACAGAAATCCTCCTGCCTTCACTTCTAGTGCTAGGATCAAAGGTGTGCACTGATGTGTTCATCCTGAAATGAAGCTTTGGGAGAAAAGGGCACTCTGAACTGGCTAACTGTATTCATCTGCACGGTTTAAATTCTTTATGTTCTATTTATTGATGATTAGGATCTAAATAACAGGATACAAGTAGAAAAAAATAATTATTGCTCCTCACTGAAAAGAAATCATGGTTAAGGTCTCAAAAAAAAAAAAAAAATAAAATAAAAACTCTGCTCTTTAGCTATGCTGTCTCAGACGATAGCATTTTCATAATTAAGAGTGAGAAAGCTAGGGTGGTGCAGGCTTATAATCCTAGCCCCAGGGACACTGACGAAGGAAGATTACCACAAGTTCAAAGCCAGCCTGTACGACCTAAGGCTAGAAGTTCTAGGCCAGCCTGGGCTACAGAATGAGATCTTATCTCACCCTACGCCCACGGGAAAGAAAAATCAAATATCACTTCACTCATGGGAACACAGATTCCTATGGTACAGAGGGAAAAAAGGCTCTCATCCAAGATCTGGTCATTACACACCATGTTATCCAGAGAAGACTTCCCCATCCTCTCCCAGAGAACAAAAACAGGGAGCCAATCCCCTCTATACTGACCCTATAGCCTGTGTTCACAGCTCTGAGAGGTGAGACAGCACCACAGCAAAGGTGCAAGGCATTCAGTTCACTTAGTTTCCTGTCTCAGAGCTGGTGCACAGGCAACATGCTGCCCTAGCCCTGCCTGTCTGAAGTGCTAGGAGCCTCTAAATCAGAGCTTACAAGAGAAATGGAGCCATTGCAAGTTAACTGTAATACAAGTACCCCCCCACCCCCAGCATAAGAAATCACAGCTGTCTTTTAAAAACAACCCCTAGATGATGAACACTACCCACTACTTAACTTGGGATTTGTGCGAGCCCAGTTTTCACCTAGCTTTGTAATGTTGCCTGAGGACCCATCTCCCCAGAGTGGTTGATGGGTCTCACAGGCAGCCTGTTCTGACAAGTCAGGTTCTACTGATGAACAGATTCTCTCTCACCAGTTTGGTTTCCCAGTACAGGAATTCCCACCACAGCTGCAGTCTGGGAGCAGGTGGATATGTACGTACCTTAGCAACCGCAGCTCTGCCAGCAGCGTGGGGTTCTGCTGGGCCTTCTCAGGAGTGGGCTGGGAAGCCTGTTCATGCTCCAGCCGCAGGCGCTGGATCTCCTGTAGGATCTCTCTGAGGATGGAGGATGGCGGGAGGCGCTGTTAGTGTTCGATGGTTCTTTTTTTCTCCCACATGAGCTGTTTTTACCCCCTCGTGCCTTCCCTACTCTCTGTTCTGAGGATTCTAAACCATCAGGTATGAAATGGATACTTTCACCTGATGGCTCCTCAGGTGCTCTGCCCACAGACGTTCTTTTCAAGAGCTTCAACCTCCTCCAGGAAGGGGAAATGACAACTGGAACAGTTTGCTTGCCCCCCTCCTCTCCAGGGGAAAAGAACATTTGTAGCCTCCCAATGTAGCTCCTGTGTGGCCTTCCCACCTCTTCCTCCATCTCTCCCTTCCTTGGCTCCTGGCTACTGATTGGAGGTTGCTGTTATTTCCTACTCAGTCATGCTACACAGGGCCAGTCTCCTTGCTCTGATCTACCTTTTACTGCGCAGTGCTGTAATGTGTGGTCCCCAGGCCTTTTCACAATATTTAAACTGGCTTTTTAAAATAAAACAAGACCAGTTTCATGTAGTCCAACAGGCCAGGATGAGCTGCTAGGTCAGGGCAAAATGCTACAAGGAAGGAGGGGAGTAAGGACCTGAGGGATAGATACACTGTGGGAGTAAGGAGTCCGCAGAGACTCTCCAGAGGGGGCAGAGCAGAGCTTAGAGCAGAACCAACAGTGTCTCCTGGTGCTGGGTCCTCCTGCTTGCTGAAGAGTCATACAGAGCTGGGTGGGTAGAGGCAGGAAGGCGGAGAGATCAAAGTCAGCCTCTGCTACACAGTGAGTTGAGGTCACTCTGGGTCACCATTTCAGAGAAGCAGAAGGGACAAAGACACCAAGCATGCTGTGAGGCAATGAGGACCGCCCAGGAGCCTGTTCTGGCTGTGCGACACGGGTCAGAAACCCCCATTCTTACCTGTTTTTGTTTTCCAGTTCTGCAATGAGTTGTCTCTGTTGTTTGTTGGCATCAAAGGTGAAGCTGGCATCAGTGGGAGGACGAGTCTACAGTGGAGAAAGGTTTTTTGTTTTGTTTTGTTTTTTCCAAATTCATGTATCTACAGTCTGAGACTGCTGATTCAATAAAAAAAAAAACAAACAAACAAAAAAAAAAAAAAACCAATTTTGGAGGTTTATTTTATATACCATAAAACCTATCCAATCCTATATTCTTAGTAAATTGAAACATTTTTGTAACTAACCACCAGTTTTAGAACATTTTATCACCATACAATAACAGGATAGTTTGTGTCCGTTGCTTCCAAGTATGGGGAGTGAGCTCAGGCAACCACTGGGCACTGATGGACTTCCTACCTGGATTGCTTTCCTAGAAACTTGGCCCAACAGAATAATTCTGTGTGTAGTTCTGATTTTAATGTAGCAGGAGGTTTTGATGTTCATGAATGTTTGTTACTAAGGGGTACTCTTGCTTTTAGCAGCTACAGATGAAGCAGTAATAACTTTTGCTTACAGGTCTTTATATCATTATGCACTTTGTTTTATTTTGCATGTGTGTACACGCCTTGTGAGGGTGTAACATGGAGAACATACATGCATGTGTTGTCTGTCTCCGTCAGGCTTGGTGGCACCACTCAGCAACCTCATAGGCCCCAATATATGTTTTATTTACATGATCTGGAACTGCTGAGCTGCATGCTAACACTATAAAAAGGTCTGAGAAACTTCTATGCTGTTTCCAAAAGTGACTGCTACCTCATCCTTGGGTTCCAATTGTTTTTATTTTTTCTTTAAGTTTTACTTTATATGTTTATGCATGTGGGTATTTTGCCAGCAGGTCTGTCTGTGAACCTGGTACCTGCAGAGACCTCCTAAACTGGAGTAACACATGGTTGCTAGTCACTATGTGGGTGCTGGGAATTGAACCAGGGTCCTATGGAAGAGTAACCAGTATTCTTAACCACCAAGCCACAGCCCCAATTTCATAGTATTCTTACTGAAACCTGTTAAAATCCTTTTGGCTTCAACATTCTCATTGTAAAGACCGTACCTGTGAGGTTTTCTTTTTTAAAATAGAAGTGAGTTTACATTTCATAAAACCACATCCCCCTTTTTAGACAGGAGCTTGGGCTGGCCTAGAATATATATAGCCAAGGATGAGTCTGAACTTCAGAATCTCCTTCCTCTAACCACCCAAATACTTACAGGTGTCTGGCACCACACCTGGTTTTTGCAGTGCTAGGATTGTACCCAGGGCTTGGTGCACACTGGACACGTACTCTACTAACTAATCAAATCCCAGCCTCTGACCTAATGTTTACGATTCCCTTTAATGCCATGCCCATTTGCAATCACAATCTATCTCCGCCTGTCCTGAGAGCTGCCGTTCTGTCTCTGGAGGCTCACTGATTCTGTATATCACACACAAACCAAACCATAGCCCTTGCATCTGACTTCCTTAGTGTAACAAAATGCTCTCAAGCTTCACTCCTATTACACCACAAATCAATATTTCTTTTTTATGGGTGAATAATATTCCATAATATATCATATTTTTCTATCTAACCACCGACTTACATTTGGGCTGTTTCTACTTTTTGGCTACTTTAATGATGTTATGAATATTCATGTAGAAATAGGTTCTTCCTCTTGGTTATTCATCTGGAAGTAAAACTGCTGAGCCACATTGTAACTGCCTTTGGAGACCGTTTGTTTCCAAAGTGGCTAGGTTAGTTTCCATGACGCTGTAATACATTGCCACTTTCCTTCATGTTTGCCAACACTTGTCCGTCTTTTTGCGGAGTCATTCTTGTGGGTGTGAGGAGGTATTTCATTGCACATTCCTTTCTTTAGGAACTGTGATGTTGGGCACATTCTCATGTGATTAATCATGATTTGTGTCATCTTTAGAGAGACCATGTGTGTGTAATGTGTATCTTTGTTAGCTCCTTCAAGAACAATAAATACTTAGAAACACCATACACACACTGCAGTTAATGGGTTGGGGTCTGGGGGTATAGCTCAGCTAAGAGGGTGCTTGCCCTAGTACATGAAACAGTGGTTTTGATTCCCAACACCCCAACCTCACATAAAAACAGGTATGGTGACACATATCTGTAAACCTCTCAGGTGGAGGCAGGAGGATCAACTTCAGTTACACAGCCAAGTATTGAGATTATACTGTTCCCAAGAATGGCTGAACTACCTTATCCTCTGGTTCCAACGTCTTTTTTAAGGTTTACTTTATATGTGAGACTCTATCTAGATCTGCCCACACCTCCCCCTCAACCGCATATGTATTAGCCAAGGAACACAGAAAGGAAAAAGGGATAATGAGGTGTTTCCCTTCCTCTCGGCAGCTAGAATGGAAGCACTCAGCTGGGCTCTCTGCCAGTCATGCTCACTTTGTATCTTCTCTGCTTTGTCTCAAGTACGACCTACAAGAAGCAGGGACCTACTAATATCGTGCCCAGAGTTGGAAGATTCAATAGCAAATCTTTTCATATGCTGTTTTCTAAATAAATAGGTAAACCGGCACAGAGAATCTGCTTATTACTAGATTACCTAACATTTTTCTTCTTAAAAAACAAAGATAACTTCCTTCTTCCCTTAGAAGTATGTAGCAGCAGCCGGCTGAGCAACCCCCATGCTGTATTTGGAGTCTTGTAAGAGCCTGTGTTGAGCATCACAAGTGGCTTGAGAATGAACTGAATATGAATAATTGGTTTCTGATTTTGAAAACAGTGGAATTAAAAGCTATAGTTCTCTGTAAGGGTGAGAGCAGAGGAAATTACAGATGTGGGAAGGACATGAATTGTGTGAGAACAAGTGTGCTTGGTGGGATTCACTGGAAACACTTAAATAACCTTTGATGCTTTTCAGTCTGACTGCAAACATGGTGTCTTCTATAGCGCCCCAGAAGCACTGTTTCTTACACGGAAGTGGAGAAGCAACAGTTCCTGTAGGCAGAATGGGTCTGGTTTTTCACCTACCTGAACTCATAAGAGAACCCCAACCCAGCCTTAGTTAATTTCTTTCGAGAACAAAAATCAACGTATTCATTTCTTGACTCCTCTGAACCAGACACACTATTCAAGCAACTAGTGATACCCTGGTGAATGGCAAAATCTTCATCTCATGGAGCTGACATTATAGCAGGGGAGATTAGAACAAAAAAAAAAAAAATAAGTAAACAAACACACATATCACAGTAACAGGCATAAGGCCATGACTTAAAGAGAGGGTTGTGGGATGATGTCATTATTCAACAAGGCAGGTCCAGCCTATCACTGAATGAGAAGGAAAGGTAGGTGGGAAAAAGTCTAGGAAGGAGAGAAGAGAAGCGGGAGATTTGAGAGGAAGTAACGTGGAAGCAGATATGGATGTTTCTCTCGGTGCATCTCTATAGGGCTAAGGTTGTTATGAATATTTTATAAGGGATGGAATTGTATAGGATCATTTGACTTATCTAGGTGGGCAAATTATATTCATCCCAATTGGATCAGAGTATTTTGGTGCGTTCTTTGATGTGACAACTTAACAGTTCTAAGAGTGTAGTGGTAGAACACACAAAGGCCGACACAGAGTTGGGATATGTGTGCAAGGCTTGGCAACAACATACCAAGGGGAAGTGAGAGAAAACAACACATGGGGAGGTTGTGGACCCGGGACAGAAGCAGCTGGGGCATGTGGGGTGGACCGCACATGGATCGGAAGAAGCCTGTGTCTGTGAACACTTAGAGGCGGCATGGAGCTGCTAAGATAAAGATACCCTACAGTGCCATGTGGCCCTACAGTTGCCAGCACTAGCGTGGGATAAAAGGTTATCACTTTTTGATTTTGACTGCGACAACAAACCAGAAGGCTGGGGAAGAGCATGCGCATGAGAGAAAAGGGGCGGTGCCAGGGTACTGGCCTTGCTGGAATAGCTGAAGGCAGGCAGCCGAAGGGCTTGAAAGTGATGAAGAAAAATCTGGTCGCCAAGAGTTTGTGAGTTCCCATGTAGTCATTTCAGCACAAATTTGAGAAGGGAAACTGAAGAAAGGAACCCTTCATGCAAAGGAAACAGCGTGGGTGTAGAAGACCTGATGAAACTATACTTGAGTGTACATACAGTGCTGAGACATTCTGATCATGGTTCTGGTTCTCCATCTTAACTTACTCTAAAAAAAGTGACCATTTTAAGCAGACAATAGGAAAATAAGTTATTTCCATAAGCGCACAGTAATTTGTTATGGGGATTCTGCCCCACTCACTTCCTCTAGGCTATATTTTCTTTCCTGGTGCTGATGTATCTTTTTGCAAATGCTTGTCATACTCCATACTTCAGTAAACAAGTATTTAAAGCCAACCTTTGATCAGCTGGACTACCTCATTCATGAGAGAGCTTCTATCACACAGCAAATCCTTTAGCAAGATCATGACCTCTCCCTACTCCTTCCTTCTTCCTCCAGGTGAGGAGACTCTGGCAAGATCTAGGGCTGCTGACTCATGTGGAAGGGGACCTGAGAAGCTCCCATTCCACTGAAAATCCCATTTAACAGTGACTTCACAAAAATCTGTATCTCATCCTTAAAATACTCTAGGTCAAAACCATTGTTCTCTGGACTTTCTGAGGGCAGAGCCAACCTACGTGTCCTGCAGACATCTTGAGGCAACTTGGTATATTGAACTAGGCCCACTGCAAAACCTCAGTAGGGGTCATCTTTAAAAAATTGTTCTATTATATTTATTGGGGGGAGGGGTTGAGACAGGGTTTCTTTGTGTAGCTCTGGCTTTCCTTTAACTTTCTCAGTAGAACCGGTTGGCCTTGAGCTCATAGAGATCCACCTGCCTCTGCCTCTGCCTCTCAAGTGTTGGGATTAAAGGCCTGTGGTACCACCACCTATTTCCCAATAGGGATCATTTCCAGATCAGCTGAGAACCCTTGGGATGGATCCACAGTCTGCAGATGACGACAAAGTGACATTCCTTATGGGTCACTGAGTCCACTTGTTCCTAGACACCTTTAAGATCTCCAAATTGTCTTTCACTCAGTAAAACTTTACAACATGTTTTACTTATTGACACTTTCCTGGGGGCGAAGGACAGTCTCACTATGTTGCTCAGGTTGGCCTTGCTATCCTGCATTAAACTTCTGGCTCGTCCCTTTTCCTCCACTACCTGGGACTTGCAGGTGTACACCATCCACCTGGACATTCCTGCCATGTTCTAACGTTCTATTCTCCACATTCTTTTAAGCTAACAGCTCCATTGTCATAAAATTACATTCGCAGCTTTAGCAAAGCAATGTATGCAGTGAGTGGATTTCCTCAGGTGACCAGTGAGGAGACTGCACACACTCTTGTGTGCTGGAGTAGAGATTAAAGTCTGAGTACCCAAGCAGTTCCATCCTACTTAAGTACAAGTTTCATAGGTGGGTGTGGTGGTACATCCCTACCATTCTAGCATTTAGGAAGTAGAGGCAGGAGAATCAGGAATTCAAGTTTATCCTCATATATAGTGAGTTCAAGCCAGCCTTCAAGAGTCTCTGCCTTAAAAATAAATTAAAAAAACAAGCAAAACAAAACAAAACTTCATTAAATCCAGTTATCTCAGTACTGGAGAGGCTGAGACAGGATGATTAATTACCACAAGTACAAAGCTAGAACTACACAGCGAGTTTCAGGCTACAGTATACACATGCATATATGTATATTTATCTAAATTTATCACCTTTTGCCAATTTAAAAGATGTCTATATATGTCTCTTTCTACTTTTTTCAGGACAACCCCCCCCACACACACCAGCTCTTCTAATCCTAGGAAAGATGGTGCCTCTCACATCAGCAACCTTTCAGGTTTAAGGGTCTTGGAGCTATACCACCTTCATGGAGGTGGAGACACAGCTGGTAGATGTAGGGTAAGAGACAAGACTCCTTTAGTTGGACTGGGTAAACATTACACATCCAAGGCAAGTGAACAATCAGCCAGATGTAGCCCAGCACGAATTTCTGCAGCCTCCTCAAAGAGAGACCGGTGGCTTTGACCTTTACAAACCTGACAGGATGAGTCCACAGAGATGCCCCTGAGAGCCACTACAATGTCTGCCCACGATCTAACCTCCAAGAGGATAAGTGGAGGCTATGGGTTATTAACCTCTCCCTAGAATCCAATAATACTGTTTAAGACGGTGCTTCCCAGGCTGGCTGTAAATCAGAAGACTGTGAATTTTCTTCTTTTGTTTTCTTCCTTCAGTAAAGACAGATGGGTCCTAAACCCAGAGGTTCTGGTTCAGTAGGTCAGAGGCAAAGTCTGCACAATTTAAAGTGCTTTGTGTATGATCACATTATTCGGCCAGGTTTTGCAGAGAATATTTTAGTGGGGCCTACAGACTCTACATGTATGCAAAACCCAGCTGAGATACTGACCCCTAAAGTTTGAGAAGCCATGACATGAAGATGTTCCTGAGACAGTGAGCCTCAAGCAACCATGATGACGAGGCTATGAAGGCTGGGTGAGGCTGTGGAGACGGTTGGTCTCTCAGCAATGTCTAAATGTGAGGCAGACTGACAAAGCCAGTGTTGTCCCCCTCCCTGACCCTTTCCTGTAAAGACTTAAGTTTGTTTGTTTGTTTTTTCATAAGAAATCCTTAAAAGAAAATGTCAGATCATGTCAGATCATGTTCAGTGCTGGTTATGGCTCAAGGGAAAAGAAAGAAGGAAGGAAGGAAGGGGGGGTAGGTACTCTAGGAAAACAAATGAGTCCTCCTGGCACATCTGTGAAACCCACAGTGCCTTTCTTCAAGAGTCAGCCTGAGGCACTGCCTGGTCTGCTGTGTACCGAGGGTGAAGCTGCACGGTGTGTGCTGGAAAGGCACTCTGCAGGGTGTGCACACTGCTCAGTGTGTGCTGGAGAGGCACTCTGCAGGCCACATGATTGAATGGTCTCTCTTTGTGGAAGAAGGTGTCTGAGAAAAATCAATATGAAGCCTATCTAGCAGCCTATAAATAAGCTCGAGGAGCGCTACCCCCACTTTATGCAAAGCACTTGTCTCAGGGTGAGATTAGAGGATTAGGTGCTCCATGTTAGGCAGAAATGTGGTGAAGAAGAACACTGAGAGGCCTGATATTTAGAAGAGAGCCATACTTGGCAAAGTAAACTAAGATAAAAGAGACCCTTTCTGAGCTGTGATCACTTTCATGACAATCCAACATCAGGCAATGGAAACCGGCAGGTGCAAACTTCCTTATCTGGGTTCATGGCAAAGGAGACCGGGACCTCAGGGTGAAAAGGCTTTGCCTCTGGTTTACAGAATAGTAAAGGGCCGAGTAAGGTCAATAGGGCTATCTCAGAGCAATTAAGCACTTATTAGAACTCAGCCACAGTGCAGCCCACCTCAACTCACAGACTCATGCATCTGAATTCTAAAATTACTTGACCAGTTACGACCGGCTGGCTGAGGGCACATGAAAGATTTAACTAGCTCTTCCACACCACTCTGCATTTTCCCTAAACTGTTGTTTGTTCTGTGCTGTTCTGTTCTACAACCTTCAGAGTTTCAATATCTGAGTCACATATATGACCTGATATTAGATTGTTTGAGGGAGAAGCAACACATGAAGAATCGTCATCAGCAGCCTTGGCAAGCAAGTATACCTCTCCACAAAGGAGAGCTACCGGTCCTCACTCCTCTCCAGCACAAGCCTCCCGATTTCCAGAGCTGACAGTTTTGGGAAGGACTGGCTCTTTGTCCCTGGTTAGTGTCTAATACGAGTCCATGGTTTTGGTTACAGGCCATCTTTCCTTTCGTTTTATTTTGCTTTTTGTTCATTTCTTTCCTCCAGAACGTTAAACTTCAACAGTTAAATTATCAGCCTTGAGAGATAAAAGGGGGCATCCCTCATCCCAGCTGGGCCACTGGCCACAGGAAAACAGGGCTGTTTTGAATATTCAATTAGCTAAGATATGCAAAGCACTTAGAATGACGACCTCCACCCAGTGCAGTCAGTCAGTGTGAGCCATTTTAGCACTGCTCTTAGCGCGCATCACACCGTGACCTTTACAGGGTTCCTAGAGTTTTCTCCGTTTCCTTTAACATGTTAACTAGTTCTTTCCAGTGCAACGACACTCAATTGGTTTTCCCTTTAAGGAATAGTCTCAACTTCTGTCAAAAAATCAGCAACACTGGATGCACTCAGACACATTATCTTTCAGTAAAGCTTTTTTCCACCCTTTATGAAGAATCGCTCCATTGTTGCTTTGGAGAAACCGGCAATCCATTGTAAACAATAGTTTTCTCTCTCTCACACTTGAGGGACAGGGGATTGAAGCCAGTGACTGTACGTAGTAGGAAAGTACTCTGAAACTGAGCCACAGCTCTCGAACCCCCTTCCTTGACTTGAGCACAGCTAAGGAACTTTTTGTCCTCCTGCTTGAACCTCCCAGAGAGATGTGCCCTTGGTTTTTAGGGAAGCTATTTTTCTCTTTTTGGGGACTGATTATGATATTTTAATTCTTGTCTTATATCAATTCTGAAAAACTTTTTAACCAGTTGTTCTTCATCCTAATTCTGAAGTGTTTAGATTCTAATTAGATGACTGTTCTACACTCTATCTCTGACTGTATCAGTTCAGATTTTCTAAGTCTATGCTGTATTTTGGAGATTTTTCTTTTCTTCTTTTGTGCTAGGGTCTCATGTAGACCCTAACTTCAAATTCCCAGTGTAGGTGAAGCTGATCCTGAACTTCAGATTCTCCTGTTTAGGGAATTCTGCACGGTGCTAGACAACCCAGGATGGCCTGAAATTCATTACATAGCTCAGCTGACCTTGAACTTACAGCAGGGGTTCCAGCACAAGCCATTCTGTCCCGTCTAAAGTTTTGGAAACTTTTCTTACACATATTTTCCAGCTCACAGATTTTATTTTTACCCGTGTCTGATATTTTATAAATACATTCACTGCTTTTAATTTAAGAATTATTTTATTTTGGATTGTGTGTGTGCATGTGTTTCTGTGTATGGATTTGTGACATGCATACAGGTGCCTGTGGAGGCCAGAAATGGACACTGGATCCCCTGGAGCTGGAGTTACAGGCTGCAGTGAGCCGCCTGCTGTGGATGCTGGGACTGAACTCCAATCCTCTGCAGGAGCAGTGAGTGCTCATAACTGCTGAGCAGTCAGTCTCTCCAGCCCCTCCCCACAGTAACTTATAAAAGATAAACTTGGAGGCTGCAGAGATGCCTCAGCAGTAAAGGACCCAGGTCCAGTTCCCAACAGCGACAGGTACCTAACAACCAACCACCTGTAACTCTAGTTCCAGAGGATCTGAATGCTTTCTTCTGGCTTTCCCCCACTGTCAGAACATGTCCAAAAATGAAGTTGTGTGAGGAGAATTCTGAGTGCTTGTGAGAAAACTTCAACAAAGCCAGATAAGAGTCTTAAGAACTCAATTTCTTCAAAAACACAAAATTGTTCTTAAGATTATGCTTTCATGCCCCTTCCCAGGTGTAATGGGCAGAAATGAGTTTCCTTCTGATTATTCATTACAGCCGACTACTATTTTTTTTACATGCCTCTACGGAAAAACATGTTTTTGTCACATGTGGCCTGCCCTTGTGACTGCACACTTTACTCAAGTGACCCCTCATGACCTTCAGAGTACAAACTGTCTGATGACCTGAGGACAACTAAGCTTTAGGATCCCTCATTCATTGGCTCCATTCTCCCAGTTCCCACCATCTCTGGAGCAGTAAATGGTACACAGATGTGTAGGAAAAACACCCATATACACAGAATAAAAATGAAGCTTAGGGCTGGAGAGATGGCTCGGTGGTTAGGAGCACTGACTGCTCTTCCTAAAGGTCCTGAGTTCAAATCCCAGCAACCACGTGGTGGCTCACAGCCATCTGTAATGGAATGCTCTCTTCTGAAGTGTCTGAAGGCAGCTACAGTGTACTCACATATAAATAAAATAAATAAATCCTTTAAAAATAGAAAGCTTAAATTTCTTTCCTTTACTGACAGAACTGCTTCTGTGCTGTTGTTGGGGGTTGATTTTATGGATACTCAATCCTGTTCCCTTGGTTTATCTGTCTATCTTTTAACTAAACCTCAGTTTGTTTGTTTGGCTGGTTCTTGAGACAGAAAACTCACTCTGTAGACCAAGGTGGCCCCTGGAACTCACAGAGACCCACCTGCCTCTGTCTCACAAGTGCTAGGATTAAGGGGGTGTGCTATCACACCTGGCTAAACTTCACTTTCTTGATTACTAGAGCTTTATAGTAGGCCTTGGTTTTACCAAGGTGACATCTGCCAACTCTGTTCTTTTTCAAGGCTGTTACTGTGGGTCCTTTAAATGAGTTTGCCAGTTTAACAATAAACAGAAGCCCAATGAGCATGGCATAACAGCATATGCCTATAATCCTAGCAATGGGGGGGCAGAGGCAGGAGGAGCCCCCAAAGTTCTAGGCTAGACTAATCTACACAGTGAGGTAGGACAGCTAGGGTTGTAGAGTTAGATTCCTAAATCCCAACCCCAACCCAGCCCAAATCTGTTGGACATCTGACCGGTGTTCATGTTGGTTGCTAGAGACTGAGTCTCGCGCCAGGCAAGCACGTTAGCATTGTGCTTGTTCTGCTTTTCATCTTGGAGCTCTAGCATAGGTTGACCTGCCTGCTATAGTAATGTTTGCACAGGCTCTACAGAACTGAGGAGATCATGCTGCTCACACCTCCGTGTTGCTGGCCAGGTCTTCTAATGTGACCGTAAAGTGAGACAGTAAAATCAGACCTGAAGGACAAATAGGGAGGGTTCCAGGATTCCGTCTTTAACATCCACACTACTGGCAGTCTGTAGTTCAGGGAGAGGAAGTCTGTCCTGCTTTTATTCCTGGAATATGTAGGAAGTTTTTCACAAATGGCACTGTTTTCTGTCAAATGCTGCTTCTGCATCTACTAATATGATCTTACAAACCTCTTTAAACTACTGATTACACTGATCGTTTGATATAGTACATACATTTGTATTGCTTGGATAAATTAAACTGATCCTGGAATACTAGCCTTTTTACATATTCTTTGCTAACCTGGAAACATGACAGATTTAACGTAAAGCCATCAGGACATAGCTTTCCTTGTGGGAAATTAATTATGAATTTAATTTCTATAACAAACATTTAACTGATTTTTTTTTTGCTAACTTATGTGTCAATTTTTTAGGTATCTTTCAAGAAATATGCATATTGCATCTAGGTTAACCTTTGTGGTTTTAATTTTTGAGACAGGATTGCCCTGGTGTTTCCTTTGTAGCTCAGGCTGGCTTCTACCCCAGAGAGATCCACTCACCTCTGCCTCCTAAGTGCTGGCAGTAAAGACATTCACTAACATACCTGGCTGGGTTATTAATTTGGGGGGGGGGGTTGTGGGGCGCCGCCCACACATTCCCACACATTCTTCATTACAAGATGGCGCTGATATCCGGCTGGAGTTAGCAGTAAACAAGCCATGTGCGCACGTGCTGGGTAACTTTCCACTTCTTGAGCTCCGCCTCTTCCGTGGCGTCATAGGGCCTGATGAGTTTCAACCAATCAGGGGGCTCTGCGTCCAAGGCAAGGACTGATCCCGTTATAAGGGGACGGGCTAGATAGTTCAGTCTCTTCCCCTCTCGTTGGTCCCTCTCCCGGTGTTCCCGTTCGTGGTCTGGTTCGTGGGCTCGTCCGTCTTGTTTGTCTTGTTCGTCTTTTGGTTTTCTCCGTCTTCTTCGTCTTTTCGTTACGTGAAGCAAGTACTGGTTTTCGAGAGCAATAAAGTTTACCGCAGAAGGATTCTATTTCGTGTGCCGCGTCGTTCTTGCAGGCGAGACGGTTGCGCGGGACAGGGGGTTATTAATTTTATTAAAGGTAATATTTCACCTCATTTTGGGGGGTTATTAATTTTATTGAAGGTAATATTTCACCTCATACTTTAATTTCTGTCAAATATCTGTAGTGCTGTCCCTTCTTCATTCCTGACATTGGTGACATGTACTGTCTCTCCTTTTTCCCTGGTCTACTGATTGTCAGGAGTTTATACTAAATGTATGGACATTTTTTTTCAAAAATCAAATAGTTTGGTTTTTCTCTTCTTGCTTTGTGTTTCAAAGAGAACATGGCAGACAAAATTAAAGCCTCCTTCATTTTCTTTCCTACACACCCCTCACTGGAGGGTCATAATCACCATTCTCCTATGTAATACGCATATTCAAATAATGCTACTTTCTGACACTCTCCTGAGATCCTTGGTCTACTTACCATGTTTCCTGCCTCTGCAGCAAGCCGGGCAGCGTAACGGGCTATAAGCCGGTGTTCCTCATCCAGTCGGCTGGGACTGTCCAGGACACTGTCAAGGAGATAAAATTCAACAGGTGTCTAACAGACATCTCTAGTTCTTGTCTGTTCCTCAAGGAGAAAGGCTTGTAACTAAGAATGCTAAGAACAACACATAGAAGCCCAAGTCACAGACTAACAGTCTTCTGAGACAAGAGGATTTAAGGAAATACTAAGGCTGCACATACCAGATGCATCCACATCAGCAAAGGGGCAGTGCCTTTTTGAAAGAAGGATTAAGAAAAGACTTCCTACAAAAAGCCTAGTACTTTATAGTGCTAGGTCTTGAACTAAATGAGGACTTAAAAAATTATGGGATCATTAAAATCATTAAAATCAGAGGGCTAAGATAAAGTATACTTAACACTGGAAATGGGGAATCCCGGCAGGGATTGGCCAAGCAAATCTCTCAAGCTGGAAAGAGTTAGTGGTATTAGATATTTCCATTTAATACCCCCTTTCTCTTCTCTTAAAATGTTCATTTCACACATGGGCACAGTTTGAAGTAAACTAGTCTACTGTTGTTGTTGTTATTGAATTATCCCAATTCTCCCGCCTCAGTCTCTTCAGAACAGTGAGTTCTACTATGTGCTGCCTTACATTGTTGTAAACATGTAAGGATTCATGCAGATGAGATACCAAATAAAATGGTACCCAACAAAAGACAAATATAGCTGGCTTTTATTTTATTTTATTTTTTTTTTTTGAGTCAGGCTCTCAATATGCAGCCCATGCTAGTCTTGAATTCACAGTAACCCTCCTTGCCTCTGCCTCCCAAGTGCTGGGATCACAGACATGAGCCACCATGCCCAAGAAGCTCTAGGGAGACAGGGATGATGACCATTATGTGAGAGGCTAAGTCAAGAGAATCAGAGGTTTGAGGGGTGCCTGGACCCCAAAATGAGTTCAAGGACAGCTTGGGTAATTTGTTTCAAAATAAAAAGTTAAATGAGGACTAGGGATATTGCTCGGTGGCAATGTAGTTGCCTAGCATGTTTAAAGCCCTCAGATCAATCCTTAGTGTCATCAACAACAACAAATTATTGGTTTCTTATTCATCTGTCCCAGTTGACTTATAGTTTTAGAATCAGCCAAGAAATTTCTGATTCCCTCAAGGCAGTATGGGGCTCATTTCCTTAGACTGTAGATTGCAGAGGCTCTGAACCAATGGTCACCAGTCCTTGCTCACTAAACCCACCACTGAACTCATGGGTAGGACCCTGGCAACTGCCTTTGCTGATAGAAAGTTACTTACCCCGCCTGAGATAAAACACTTCTGTTCTCAGAGACTAGAGGCTGGGGCAAGTACACAGAGACCATCTGCTGCATGGGTAGCCACTCTGACAGAGTTTGCGATGATCAATTCTTTTCTCCTTGCCACAAGAGAAGCCCATCAAATCCACCCGGGAGTCTGTAGGACCGGATTGTTCCCCCAAGACTTTAGGGAGAGGGAAATGACGCTAAATAATGCTGTTGCTCACTCATACCCCTAAAATGTTGGAAACAGCATGAAATGCCACCGCTAAAACAGTCTTTTTCATTCATGGATGCTTTTATTTTTATTTGGGTGTGGCATGTGTGCAAGCACGTGTGTTGGCAGGTTACAGTGGCCTGCCAGTGGCCTGCCAGTGGAGGTCAGTGAACAACTTTCAGGAACTAATTCTTTCCCTCTACCACCTGGGTTATCCTGCTCATCTCCAAGGCTCCTTGCTGAGCCACCTCTCTGGCCCCAAACAGTCCTTTTCATATGTACATTTCCTCAATGACAACTGCTGAAGAAAAGCACATAAAAATCGGGTCCTCCCTCAGCATGTTCCAGCTGTGGAACTTCAGGCTTCTCAGGGGTGTAGCCAGTAGATTGTACCTTTCTTCAGAGACTGTCTAACTCCATGCTGAGGTGAGTGCCAGGCTTGGCCAGGCTCCTGCGCTTGCGAAAGCCAATGCTTTGGCAATTAACTCTGCCAATCACAGCTGGCAGCTGTTCAAATACACCACACAAGCAGAACTTCTCCTGCTGGCAACCCCGGGAACCAGATCTCACCCCCTCCCTCAGAGCAGCCTTGGCTAAGCTCCCAGTGCTGCTGCTCTACCAACTAACCGTGTGCAGTGTTGCAGTCGAGCCACATAGGAGGCTATCAGCGCATGCTCATCGGCCAAGAGATTGGGCATGTCTTGGCTATACTGTAACCTGGGAACGTGGAGGCAAAGACAGCAAGCGTACCACAGTATAGAAGAAGAAATGAACATGGATTAAAATCAGCAAACTTAAAAAGTAAAGCAAATAAACCATAATAAAGAAAAGGGAAAAGCACAATGCATAATGGAGTAGGTGTTAGGTCATGGAGATCTGCCGCACTGACACACAGCAGTCTTTTCTCTCTTTGGTTGACTGAAGCCTGTCCGGAAGGGAGAACCGTGCTCACCAGTTCAGCCCAGGCTGTGGGCTCTAAGGCATAACTACTTTTTAGGAAAAGCCCCTTGGCAGAAAAATCATGAGCACAGTCAATCTATTTATGACTGAGACACCCTAATGATATGGTTCTTTCTACACACTGCACACGACCTCCAAGGTAAATCTCTACTCCTGCTGAGATACAAGTTCTCATAGAACTACACTTGGGTGAACCTGTTAAAATTGCACTAACAGTAAGACAGAACATGAGGCTCTCTCTTACAGGGATATGGAAGATCCACAGCAGATGAGCCTAAAATCAACAAGAGCAACAACAGCCTTTAGCTCTGGAAATGATAAACTGCAGAGTCATCTAGTGAACAAACCTTACCACTTAATCACTCTTGTTTAACCAGTTTTCCTTTCCCAACTTTACTGTTATTTATTTCTTATGTAAAGATTACTTATTTTATGTAAGCACGCTGTCACTGTCTTCAGACACACCAGAAGAGGGCATCAGATCCCATTACAGATGGTTGTGAGCCACCATGTGGTTGCTGGGAATTGAACTCAGGACCTCTGGAAGAGCAGTCAGTGCTCCTAACCACTGAGCCATCTCTCCAGCCCCAACTTTATTTTTTATAATCATATTCACTCCGTTTTTGGCAGTGTGAGTGCAAGTGCCAAGTGCATTACACTATCAAACTCAAGACGTCAGGCTTGGCAACAGGTGCTTCTTCCCCAGTGGACCACCACCTTGTCCTTTCTCCTCAGTCATCCTTTTCTGTATCTACTCATATTTAGCTATAAGGCGATTCTTTTACCTGGGAACTCCTGTGCCCATATATCTGTGAGATAGGGAAAACATTTCACAGAATCTCAATGTTACTACATCTAACATTTCTGATGGTGTTTTAATATCTGAAGCCAAATGAAACAATCTTCAGATCTTACAAAATGTCCTTTTCAGTAAAAATGAAATTCAAAGTAGATTCCTACTACATTTTGTTGATATTGCCTCTTTCATGTTGTGTTTGATTGGACATTTCTAGTTCATTTTATGTTTTGAGGTTTTTGAGACAAGGCTTCTCTGTGCAACTCTGGCTGTCCTGGAACTCACTCTGTAGACCAGGCTGGCCTTGATCTTACAAAGATCCTCCTGCCTCTGCCTCCCAAGTGCTGGGATTAAATGTGTGTGCTACCATTAGACAGCAACATTTCTATCTTAAATCCACAACAGTTCCCTCTGTCCCTTGCTCATTTCCTGTGTGTGAAGAAGCCAAGCTATCTTGTGGAATTCTGGATGTCACTGGTCATTTTCTGTGGCATCACTGAGTTTGTTTTCTATTCTCTATCTAGCTGCTTATATTTTTGCTCTTATTTATTTTGAGAAAAGACAAGATTTCTTAATTTTTTAGCAACATTCAAGATATTCTTTATTATAGATTTATGGATGATATCATTGGCCATATCACCTCATTGTCACCTGCCCTCCATCCACCTTTAATCTTGTTTAGTGCACATGTATGTGTGTGTGTTCATTTTTATCAAGGTCTAACTATGTAGTCCTAGAACTCATGAAATCCACCTACCTCTGCCTCTAGGATTACAGGCGTATGACATCACACCTGGATGTTTCTAGCATGTATAAAATATTTTACTTTTATTTTCAATTATACATGTGTGTGTGTGGGTATGGGTTTGTGCATGTCAGTGTGGTACCTCAGAAGGCCAAAAGAGGGCACTGAACCTCCTAGAGTCAGAGTTACAGGCAGCTGTTAGCTAACCAACATGGGCTAGTTGGTTCCAGGGGATTCTTCTGTCTCTGACAGTATAGTAAGCATGTCAAGATTACAAATATGTACTATTTTATCTACCAGAGATGCTTGTGCAGCAAGTGCTTTCTCCCAGTGAGCTATCTTCTTGACCCTAAATTTCTTTTTTAAAGGATTGAAAGAAAATGACCCCTATGGTCGCAGGCGTTTAAATACTTGGTTCCCAGATGGTGGTGATGTTTGGTGAGGTTTAGGTGGTGAAGCTGGAGAAAGTATGTCACCATGGATAGCCTTCGGTATTAAATGCCCCCCCACACTTCCATTTTGTTCTCTGTGTTCCATGCCTGCAGTGGAAGACAGGTGTTCTCAGCTTCTCCTGCCACCATGCCTGCTCCTTGCTGCTGTCTCCCTATCATGATGGATTCCTAACCCTCTGAAAATAAGCCAAAAATGAATAAACAGAAACAATAACAAAGAGAAAACCCCAATGCATTCTTATATAATAAGTTGTCTTCATTATGGTATTTTATCACAGTAACCACAAAGTAACTAATACAGTTATCTGTAAATGAGTGTAGATGTGTGTGGGAAGTGTAGATGGCATGTGTGTAGTCAGAGGACAAGCTGCACAGGTTAGTTCTCTCCTTCTACCATGTGGGTCCCAGAGATGAAACTGGCTATCAGGCTTGGTGGCCTGAGCCTTTACCTGCTGAGCCACCTCAGTGGCCCTGCTACTGAGTTTTTGAGACATGGTCTCATACATCTCATGCTGGTCTCAAACTTGATATATGTCTGGGGCTAGTGCTGAAACTTCTGCCCTCCCTCAGACAGGGTTTCTCTGTATAACTATGGCTGTCCTGGAATTCACTATGTAGACCAAGCTGGCCTGCCTCTGACTCCCAGTGCTAGCATTAAAGGTGTGTACCACCATGCCATACTGGTGTTGAATCCCCAGTCATCCCAATGCTGTGATTACAAGCATGTGACAACATATTCCATCATAATTACTTTAGACCTAATTAATTACTGACAGCCACCAAACCAGCAGCTTCTATTCTAGTGGAGAAATGAAGAGTAATCATCTTCAAAGTGTATTTATTTTATGCATGCGCACACATGTGGAGGTACAAGTGTGCCATAGCAAGTGTGGAGGTCAGAGGTCAACTCTGTGGCACTGGTTCTCTCCTCCAACCATGCGGGTTCTGAGGATGGAACTCAGGTCCTCAGGCTTTGCAGCAAGCACCTTTACTCACTGAGCCATGTCACCAGCCCAAGAGTAATAATTTTACAATATAATCAGAAAATAATGATGAATAGTGTGCAGAAAAATTTAGACTATGAAATGGATGGGAAGTTTTAGATTTTTAGATTGGATGGCAACATTACAACATAATTTAAGACAATGATGTCTTTCAACTCCTTAATTTCTTATTCAAAGTGCTAGACACTTAGGAGACTGACCTCCAAGGAAGGCTAAAAGCGTCAAGTGACTTCTAATTTACTGTGGACAATTACTCACGAACACTCTCTGCCTCAGTAGAAGAGTCCTCCCAACCACTAAGGACCCAGCTCGGATCCCAGTGTCTACTGTACCCTTACTCTGAGGGAGTTCACACTCAGCCACCATCATCTCCCCACTACTCAGCCCACAGGCTGGCTGGAGTGAAGCTGTAAGAGATTCACATTTTGTGCCTTTGTTACTTTCACTCCCTGAAACAATCAGAAGATACTATTAACAAAGCAGATGTGAAGGCCTCCATAACCTGCTGTAGGGAGAGGTCATCATCTCCTGGGTTGAACTCAGTAATGAGACACAACAGACTGATTTCCAAAGTGCTATTTCTTGGCTACAATATTCCAGAGTTTAATAAGAGCAGTTGGTTTTTAGAAATGCAGCGTATCAGGTTAGCATCCTTATTCTAACTCCATTAAGCTAAAATGTCAGCTTTTTTTTTTTCCAAGGTGAATATTTTAGGCTTTGGAACCCAGGGGAATTTTTGCTCTAACTGCTCAGTTGCCATTTTAGGGAGAGCAGCCATAGACAGCACATAGTCAAACGGACATGGCTGTGTGGTAATAAAACTTTATTTACAAAAGGAGGCTGTTACCTGCAGGGTGCAGTTTTCAGATGATTGGTAGCTGAAATGTAGTCTGACACTAGACACAGCTCACGCAGCATGCCAACATCTCTGTAGGGTTTGGGAGTCTTTAGTTATATTTTCAAATTTGGGTCAATAGGAGGCACTAAGGAAACATAGAGCAATGCTGACTGGTTTGACTGCTTTTTAAAAACTGACTTTGACTCCAAATATGTTCTAGAGTCCTCAGTGACTTGGATGAATTTAGGTGCCCCCAGGGATGCACTGTGATCATGGTGAGAGCCTAAGAGGGGACATTCTTCCATGGCGACACAATCCAGGGACAGAAGCTCTGGAAGTAGCATGTTCTGTTCCCTGGTAACCCTCTCCAGTCAAGATCAAGGTGCTCACATCTAACAGGGCCACTCCAGGCTACAGCATGCTACTTGTATTGTCCCTATCAGACTTGCCGCACGAGTCTCAGGTGCTCTTCAGTTTAGTCTAAGTTTGAAGTGGCTGTGGTAAAACCTACCAGACAATGCCATACAAAATGAAGGAAGGCCAATACACAGACTAGATCAAAGAGCCCAAAGGACGACCTGACCTTTGTGATTAAAGCACAGAAGACAAGGCAGTGAAAACCAGCTCAATCATGAGTCAAACACAGCCTGGTAAGATGGTTTGGAAGGAGAAAATGCTGGCTGCCCAGCCTAATACTACAATGTGAACCCTGAGACCCACCTGACAGGAGGAGGAAGCAGACACATACATGCCTTCCTCTCCCAATACATAAAAACATATACAAATTATTAATTTCTGGGGGGCTTGAGTCAAGGTCTCTTTATGTAGTCTTGGCTGCCTTAAAACTCCATATGTAGACCAGACCAGCCTCAAACTCATAGAGATCTACCTGCTTTTGCCTCCTGAGTGCTGGGGTTAAAGGTGTGCATCTCTACACATACAGCTCCTCTCTCTGTAGGGTTTGGGAGTTTCTTTTTTAGTATTTTCAAATTTGGGTCAATATTAGGAACTAAAGAAGCATAGAGCAACACTGAGGGGTTTGTTCAATTGTATGTTAAAACACAATACAAAATTTAAATATGTATTATATTTATATATATTTAAAAACATGTGAGAGAAAGGGAGAGTGGAAGCTAGAAGGGGGAGAGAGAGAGAAAAAGAGAGGGAGAGGGGGGAGGGAGAGAGACTGATTCACTACATAGCTCTGGTTGCCCTTCAACTCACTATGTAGACTAGGCTGGCTTCAGACTCAGAGACCTGCCTGCCACTGCCTTCTGAGTGCTGGAATTAAAGGCTCCAAGCTTCAAATAAATAATTTTTAAGAAGTCAAATGCAAAATGAAGCAGTTACTGGCATGTAGATTTAACTGGTGAATTTAATTACATGTACATTATAACTCAATAAGATCAAAACAGTGATGTGGTGGCTGCTCACTGGGGCGGAGCTGAAGGAAGGCAACAGGTGCCGCTCTTCCCTGCTGAGATGGAGCAGGTGTGAGAGGGAAGGTGCGCTCACATATACAAATGGGAGCTGAGGTACTGGTGAGTAGATTGGACATGCAGTCACTAACAGAAGGCTCAAATCCCAGACCTGAAGAAATGTGTGGCACACAAGAAACCACAGAGCCATAGAACTTAGAACCTGGGAAAGTGGGAAGAGAACAAATTTAGCTACAGCAGAACTTAGAGTACAATGAACAGTTCAGTTCCTATGAATTGTAGTTGTTCTTTTTCTTCTTCTAAATGCAAAGGAAGGTCAAATGCTATGAAGCACGCCAGGGAAGACAGGCCCGCAGCTGTATTCACAGTACTAAGGAGCTCAGAGCTTCCCAGTGTCCTCACTGGCAGCAGGGAAAACCAGGTCATCCCAACAGCAAATCAGAAGACCATTCTCTGGCTCCGGAAAGAACCTTGAGTTCAGAGAAATGTCAGTGATTTAATATAGCTGGGGAAATCTGGCCCTGTCAAAGGGGCTGCAAGCCATCCTGGGAGAGAATAATTAAAAAGCAAGCACCCAGGGGCTGGCCGATGACTCAGCAGCTAAGAGCACCTGTTGCTTTTGCAGAGGACCCAGGTTCAGTTCCTAGCACCCATATGATACCACAGCTGTCTGTAACTTCAGTTCCAGAGAATCTAATACCATCTTCTGGGCTCTGTAGGCGCCAAGCATGTATGTGGTTTACACACATGCAAGCAAAGCACGCCTATACGCAAAATAAAATGTAAGAATCCAAAACAAAATGAAACAAAATCAAAACAAAAAACCCATACCAATTATTCCGAATACTCAGTGATGTCAACAGAGAGCCTTCCTGGAAATGGGACAGGATAGGGCACACTGAGAGCAGTGGTGCAGATCTACTGGGTAGAGGGTAGTAGCTGCGGATCACCCTTGGTCAAGGTAGGTCCCTTTATGCAAAATTAATCCGTGATCGGCCAACACAATCATCTCAAATACTGAGACTCCAAGCTCTCTCAGACAAAAATATGGCTATAGGTTTCACCCATGACACCATAAGCAGTTCTGTGGCCAAATCAAACTTGTTTCCTATCATCAAAAGAAACACAATGTTGATGTGAGGGAGATGGGTTGGCAAAATGTCCTCATCTGGATTGTATCTCTTTCTTTTTAAATTTATTTTTATTTTGTGTAGGGACAGTGTGCAAGATACATGTGCATTTGTGTGTGTGGAGCCAGAGGAAGATGTCTGGAATCCTTCTCTATTATTCTCTGCCTCATTCCTTTGAGACAGGGTCTCCTGCCGTTGGTAGCCAGCAAGCCTAGCGATCTTCCTATATCCACCAGAGCCCTCAATAATGCTGGAGTTACGGGTACACACACAACCACATGTGGATCTTTAACAAGGCTGCTGGGGTCATAACACACATAGGACCTCATGCGTGCAAAGCAAGCACTATTACACGCCAAGCCACCTCCCCAACCCTGGTTTTTCTTAAAGAACCCAAACACTAACAAAGACAAAAGGAGGGAAAAAATGCTGTCCAAGGAGAACCCGTGGAGAAAGACAAACAGGCCAAATGACTGGTCAGGTCCTCTGCAACGGCCAGGCTACAGAGGGTAACTTCTCAGACCCCCGTCAGCACCACCCACCTTCACTGATGAATCGATGAGGTGCTGTTATCTGTCTGCCACGTGCCTCCTACCTACCCTGACCACAACAAACACGGTCACAGATGAAAATCACAACAAAGCAAAAAACAAACAAACAATAAACTTTCTTTTCCACGTGTACCAGCCACGTGAGGCTGTTTTAAGATGCTAATTAATTAAAATGAAATAAAAGTTATCTCCCATGTCATATTAACCACATTCTAGGTTGTTAACAGCCACTCGTGACTAGTGGCTGCCACAGAGTGAGCATAAAGATGGAAGGATGGCTAGCGTGGGAATGATACCATCACAAACCAGAGGGAACTTGACACTGCAAGGTTCTTTTTAGGAGGGCAACACCATCAGACTTAAATTTCAGGGGAAAAATTCCCTCTGATTGTAAGGAAAGGATTAAGTTGGGATTGAGGTGGGAACAGAAGCTCCCTGGAAGGATAAATGGGGCCCCAGTTTGATTGACTCTGAATATGCTTCACTAGATAAAGCAAGCTGGAATGTTTTGATAGCGAGCTGTTAGAAACTGCGACACATCCCAGGGCAAGCACAGTAGGTCTGCACTGGGAGGGATTCAGCACCTCTACAGAACCTTCCTCTGGCGTGCAAGGCTGATTCCCAGCACAGGCCCCTGAGAGCAGCAGCATGCAGGCAGCTCCTCAGGAGGAGACAAAAGACACGCCAATAAAGGGCTACCGAGCATATGAAAATTGTGGGAAAAGTAAACACTTTTGGGGGGGGGGCTGGGAATGTAGCAGTTTGCAGAGCACTCACATTATATATAACAAGTCTGGGGTTCATACCATAGCACGAAATAAACTAGGCATGGGGGTGCATACCTATAATCTCAGCACTTGAGTGTCGGCAGCAGGAGGCACAAAAGTTCAAATCATCCTTAGCTATGTAGTTTGAGGCCAGCTTGGGCTACATGAGACTATCTCAAAATACCAACCAATGAATAAAAAAGAAATCAGAATTGGGTGGGGAGGGAGGTAGGTGGGTACGGAGGGAGGCAAGAAGGGAGAGAGGGAGGGAAGGAGGGAGAGATCATACCTGTATCAGAGAAAGCAGAGACAAAATGCCTGGTAAGAAAGGGAAGATCGAGGAGAAAATGTGTGTGCAGAGCCCACTGGTCTTTTGTTAGATCTAAGTATCTGCATGCCCTTTGCTGGTAGATGGGAGAATTAGGTAGTAAAAGTGCTAGGGTGTCCCATGAGCACCTCTACCTCAGCATAAACTTGCTGGCTTCTTGCCCAAGTCTCCCTCCTGTGTTTGACCAAAATTACCTTAATGAAAGCCAGGAAGGAACCTAGAACATTATCTTTCCTCTTCCTCAGCTGACCAATATAAAAAAATCTCCAGAGCCTGCCATCCACACCCACCATCCCAGAGCCTCTCAGTTTGGATTTAACAATGAGCAGTATTCCACACCAGTTCCTTCCACAATGAGAGGCCACAACCTGTTCAGACGTGATGTCGGCCTCAGTCCAACCAGAGGAAGGACCTGTTACTACGCTGTCAGCTCCAAGTTTTCAAATTTATGCTTGCAAGTTTCTGCCTGAAAATAGTAAAACTGTCTGTTTGCATCAGTGTGAGTGAGAACTGGTAAAAAGTCCACCTTAAATCTTAAATGGAAATGGAACCTAATCCCAACCCAGAAGAGGCTGAAAACTGGCAGACTGCCTAGGCCCAGGATGGCTTTGGGTACCTGCCAACACGAGGGCCCTGCAGTTTCTTCTGATAATGTGTTAATTTTTAATTACTATGCTTTTCTGTCTTTCAAAAGAAGACTGAAGAAAACCATAATTCCTGTGTTGACTTGAGGGCTTCTCATGAAGAAAGCAACCAGCCAGTTCCCCAAAACCCACACCCACACTACTTTCCTTCTTTCTTTCTTTGGTTTATTTGTTTTTTGTCTTCTGTTTTTGTTTTTTATAAAGACAGGGTTTTTCTGTGTATCCCTGGCTGCCCTGGAACTCACTGTGTAGACCAGGCTGGCCTTGAACTCACAGAGATCTTCCTGCCTCTGCTTCCTCAAACATGGATTAAAGGCATGTTTGAAGATTTTTGTTTTGTTTTTTGAGACTGAATTTCATGTAAAGGCTGGCCTTGAACTTCCAGCGCTCTGCCTTCTGAGTAGTGATAACATGTGTGTAGTGTAGCGTCACATCAAGTCTGACTGCAAACCTTAAACATGCATCATTTGGAGAAAAAACTTAAGACGCATAGTTTGGAGGAAAAAAAAAAGAGTGTATTATCTGGTGCATGGCTTAAAGGATTGAAGGGTCATCAAAAGACACTCAGACTTGATGTGGACCAATGGATTCACCCTGGATAGTCTCTACCTGGCACTTTCCATAGGAGGCAGAAATGGCACAGGAAAGAAAGGTGTGAGGGCACCTTTAGTTACAGAGAGTTGCCTTATGGGAGAAAAAGCCTGACAGCAGAAATACGTCTTGGAAGGTGTGTGCATGTGGGTATACATGTATGCAGTAGCAACCTTTATTGCTTTTCTGTCCCACGACCTTGTCCTTTCTTGACAATATGGCCTTATTATTTTTTAAGAAATACTCCTATCTTTGCTTTAATGATACAAACATCAAAGCCACAACCCTTGATGGGAAGTGAACATCTAGGCCCCAAGAATCTTTCCTTGGCTGTTTCACAAATCACAGGGGCTCTGGTGTGCACGAGACTGTCTGTTACAATGGTGGATATGTGTCTATCTGCTAACGGTAATAGGAAAAGTGTTGACGGCCTATGAGAGAAGTGATGGGTATGCCCTCCCTGTCTCCCTCTGCCTGGGCTTTGTAGGTTTGTCCTATTGTTAGAAAAAAATATGAAGAGAGAGAGTGTGTGGAGGGGATGGATATGCTCCATGGAGGTGCAGTGAGGCATGGGGGCAAGGGGGATGCCTCTGAGGAATCCACGTTGGGAATCCTTTCCCCCTGAGGGACCAGCCACATGATGGTATAGTACAGAATAGAGTTTATTCAGGGCATGGGAAGGAGAGTTAAGAGGATAGTAGAGAGGCAGAGGAGTAGAGAAGCAGAGGCTGGCCATAAGCATGAGGAGAGAGAGGAGAAAAGGGAATGGAGAGAGGAGGGACAAGGGGGGAGAGCAAGGGAACAAGAGGATAAGAGAGAGGAGGGGGCAAGCAGCCCCTTTTATAGTGTTAGGTAACTGGGGATGGGGTTTACAGAATCCCAACACTTATCACAGTCAGGGTTGAATGCCTGAAATCTGCTGAGCATTGTGGTATGATGCCTGTGATCCTGTGATCCCAGCACTTAGGAGGCAGAGACAGGAGATACTGAGCTTAGAGGCTAACCTGGACTACCGTTCGGTCAAAGCCAGCAAGGACTACAGTGTCAGACCTGTTTCAATAAAACAAAGCAAAACAGTAAGCAATAAAACCCTTGAAATATAAGAAGTGTAACTCATAGATCTACCAAATGTACAAAGCAAAGTTTCAGATGCTTTTGTTGCAGTCACATGAAATGTCCACAGAACTGCAAACACTGAAATATTCACGAATAACTAAAGCTAAAAACTTAAGAGACATTTGAAATAAAGTACTAACTTCGCTTCCCATATCTATGTGTGTCTAAGGCAGCTGAGAAAAGGGCAAGAGTTGTACACCAGTTCAATCTACGGTCCAAGCTTTGAGGAAAAGGCAGGCCAGGGAGGAGAATACACCGAAAAGAAGGACATCATTGTTTTTTTTTTTTTTTTCTTTTTTCTTTTTAAGCTTTCAAGGCTTTGCAAACTTTTAAAATTGTTTAAAAACTGTTATTCTAATGGATACAAAGAAAACTAATTGAAAGAAGCTGTATTTTTAGCTGTAGAAATATCCAGAGACTTTTTTTAAAAAGTTGATTTATTGTGTGTCTGTGTGCATCTAAGTGCACATGTGTCTTGTGTGCACTTAAGAGCACCTGGGTTCAATTCCCAGCACCCACATGGCAGCTCACAACTGTCTGTAACTACAGTTTTGTAGGATCTGTGGCACCAGGCAAGCATGTGGTACATATCTATATGGATGCAGGAAAAATACTTATACACACAAAATAAATAAAATTGTAAAAAGGGAGGGAGCAAGTGTGTATGCAAGCTCATATGCATGTGTGTGCATCCATGTACATGTGTGCTCTTGAGCAGAGGCCAGACAGTGCACCCAGAGTTCTCTATCATGCTCTACCTATCCCTTTGAGACATGGGCTCTTCCCTGAACCTGGAGTTTAGTTTTCTGAGCTAGTCCAGAAGCCAGCAAGCCCCACTGGGCTTACATCTCCACCCCCTCAGTGTTCGAGGCTTGTTAGGGGGTGCTGGGATCCAAGCTCTGGTCCTCGTGATTTTGAAAAGGCATGCTTAACCACTGAGCTATCTTTCTAGCTGCCATATTTGGAGATATTACAAAGAACAAATCTATTGAAAACAAACATCCAGGAATATAATTTCTAGCATCTCACAAAACAGCCAGAATCTTTTCCATTTAAAAAGTCACCTGTATCTTTTATTTTGGCTAACATAGTATTATTTTTGAAAACTCTAGTCAAAACCAGTCACATATGCATTGCCTACTGCAAAAGGTGGATACGGCTGTAGCTCAATTGGAAGTGTACCTGGCTGGCATGCTCAAGGCCCTGGCTTTGCTCGCCAGAACCACAAAGCAGAAAGTGTAGTGAAGACACTCAAACAGGTGAATTGAGGCCAGCTGGGAAGCATGAAACTTTACTTCAAAATGTAAATTGATTAATTAAAACAAAAGATGGAAACCAAAATGCTTAACCCCCCACTTCTTATCCATTGTATGCATTTCTTGTGTGATCTTTTCTGTGAATTATACTTCGTGCTGAGTTCTGAAATTGCTTTTTTTAAGAGAGTAGCACTATCCCTTTCAGGACTCCTGCCTCAGCAGCACCAGACTTCATGTTGGTAAGACATACTGGGCACCTGGATTTCACAGATTAAAAATATTAGTCTGATTATACTCAAGAGCGGGAGTACAGTTATTTCTGCTGAGCCTTGCAAAAGTAAACACGCTATCTGCAGTTTAGACTCCTTGGTTACTGGAACCATGAAAAAACATACGTATGAACTATTACTACCCATGTGACATCTCACAATCTCCTGTTGGACATACATAAAATCCCCTAGGATTCTACGTACCCAGGGTACAATGTCAGCTCTTCTCCAAGCTGCATAGCTCTGTTAGTTGCCATGGATACATTGTGACGTCTGCTCTAGGACTAATTTCACACAGACCAAGAGGCCAGCTGACATGCTGACTTTAAAATAAAATCTTAATCTAGAATATATTCTACTCTCTGATCTAGCTCTAAAAAGTGTCAGTCACAATTTTAAGACTGACACTGGCAGCTGTGTCTTGGGCACAATGCAGCAAGCCTATGGCTTGTCTGTGAAGATGTCTGCAGCTAACGTAGGTTCAGAGAACCTTCTGGTAATCTTCCCGAGCAATAAAACACTGTCAGGAGGACACACTCTATCTAATGGCCTCCTCACCTGGGATCTCTGAATACCCAGCATCTTATCCTGGTACCCCCTGACACTTTGAGCTTTCAGCTACTCGGTGATGCAGACGGGCAAAACTAGTAAACCGAGACAAACTCAGATGAAGTTAACCAGGTAAAGAGGTAAAGCTAACCCCAGCTCAGCAGGTTACATCACTAGAGCTAACACATGTTTCCAAGCTAATTTTTTTCAATAACCTTCCCTGTCGAGTTCTGAAGTAAGAATATTCTCAATGGAAAATATAGGATTTAATGTTATGGCTTATAAATATACATATATAAATATATACACAAAAATTTGAGAATAGGGCAGGCTGTTCTGGGTCCTTGGGGATATAATTTGTAACCCATTCTCTGTCTTTCTCATAGGGTCTCTTACTCCAGTTGCCCCTAAAATAATATAGGCAGTTTATTAAGTCCTCATGTAAACTTCATGAGGTGGATGTCATCATCAGCCCCATAGATTAAAGAACTAAAGAAACATGTCTAAAGTCAGGTGGCAGCCAGATCCAAACTTGGGTACCTCGCCTACACCCCTTCCTACTTGGTTCTGCTTCCAGTGAATGGCTGTTCTCTGCTAGAAGTGCCCTCAGGAGGAGGCAGCGGGCATTGTCTTACCTGGTCCAGGTCCTGGGTCTCCACACAGATAGAGCTGTCTCAGCAGGTCAGTGATTTATTCAGTCTCTAAGTCCTCTCTCTAAGGGAGCCTGCATCCAGCTCCCTTGCTTCCTGCTAAGGTTATTTCCCAAATTGGTTTGATGACAAAAATCACCGGGAGAACTTCTTAAACACACAGCTTCTCCCAATTCTGTTCTTGAAGCTTGTGATTCATTGAGTCTGACATGGTCCCAGAAATGTGTATTTTTAACAAGTGCCCCAGGGGATTCTTCTCTTCTGCAGGTTTGGGAAATGCTTTCCTGGGAAGTTTTAGCATTCAGGATCACATATTGAGTCTAATTATTACTAGGACGACCCCATTTCTACAGCTGCATCAATACAAAGTGCTCAGCACATATGGTGCATAGTGGTTTTGGTTTTTTCCAGGGAGGATGGATGGGATGTGCTGGGTGAACTGGAATGTCTGTGATTTTTTTTCTCCTTTTCAAGGGCTGAGTGTTGAAAGAATTCTTTAATGGTTGTGCCCGTGAGGGGGTTTCTGTACTGCTCTGGTCATAGAACAGCTTAAATCAAATAGAAAGTATGTCATTCAACATAGTTCTTTTAAGTCTGTCTAGGAGAATTCTGAACAAGAGAAAAATTATATAAAAAGAAAAAGGAGTTTAGAGTTTTCATTCCTTAAAGGATCCTAAAGCAAAGTCTCTGTTTAACTAAGACTGAGGGACTTAGGAGCTTTCTACTTAAGTGCTTATGAGCCATATACAGAATGACCTAGAATATCTTCTAGGAGAATAATTATCAATCTATAAACTATAACCAAAGGCGGAAATTATCTTTGAAATTAAAAAGTCAAATGCAAAATTGTTGAAACTTATTATTAAATTGTGCTTAATGTTAGTAAAGATCTCAAACATGCCTAGCACTGCTGGTCACAACTGCACTTCCTCTTGTGGCACTAGTCAGAGCTGAATGTCAACAGCTGTATTCCGAGTCAGAAGGGGGCTGGAGTAAAAACAGAAAACGATTTAAGAGACCATCATTGGGGTTAAGAGTGTCAGCCTCCCTGTCTGCGGAGCCTGGTTTCCGAGAGCACAACCGCACAGGTGGCAGAAGTCTGTTCCCAGCCATGAGGTACAAGACATACCTACCTCTTGGTAGGAGTGGGCACTCCAGAGGACATGTGGCTAACCATGGTGTCATTCATATTGGTCAGAGGGCGAGGAGGACTGAAAGAAAAGACATTTACATTAGATTAGTCATTACCAGGACTAGAGGAGGCAAAGGAAGAGTGTGGACAAAGGACCAGCTAGGGTTCCTGATGTATGCAGGCATGATGGTGGTGGGCTCAGATATGGAGTTTTCGATTGAAGTAAATTACAAGAAGGGGTTCTCAATCTCAAGGCCACAGTGTTACAGAGCTGTGGGATAGTGGGAGGCAACATATCATGAAGACATTCCTCTAAGGTGTATTGGCATATCCTGGAATTGAGTTTCAGGCCAGCTTGGGCCATAGTGAATGGACTATGGTTCACCCACCCACACACACACACACATACACACACACACACAGAGAGAGAGAGAGAGAGAGAGAGAGAGAGAGAGAGAGAGAGAGAGAGAGAGAACGCCTGCTTTGAACTAGAACTTTGGTCCTCCTTTATAATTTAGTATAAAAGACTTGAAATTATTAACTTGCTTATTCTGCCTGCTCTTTTGATGCTGGTGGTAATGCTAGGAACTGAACCCAGCAGTGCCTTGTACATCCTCGGCAAGTGCTTTACTGCTGAGCTACAACCCCATCCTGACGTTTTGTTTGCTTGTTTGATGAGACAGAGTCTCACTGTGGAGCTCAGGCTGGCCTCAAAATGGAAATCCTTCTACCTTGGCAGCCTGAGTGGCTGCCATATGCCACCAAGCACAGCTTGTAGTACTTGGTTTTCATTAATCTGGTTTTACTCCCCATTTACGTGTGTGTGTGTGTGTGTGTGTGTGTGTGTGTGTGTGTGTGTGTGTGTGCGCGCGTGCGCTCTTGCTCCTACCCACTAGACTCCTTTTCAAGATATTAGTGGCAGTTAATGGCTGTTGGGGAGAGGGGTGCCATTGTCTAGAGTGATATAGCCACTGGTAAGTTGTTCAAGTTCCAGTAAGAAATGCTCATTTAGCTGCTGGGTCTTCCTTGCTGCTGAGAGTGACTTGCACATAATGGTTTGAAGAAATTATGTCAGTGCTGTTTGGGGATACTCTCAGATGAAATAAATACAGAAGAAAAATTAATTTCTTGAACATGGTTACATGTGACAAAACTGTCATGATCTGTAGCATTTTGTTTGATCTGAGGCCACCAATGTTTTCATCTATCTTGGCAGATATCACAACCAACGATTTATTCCCTTTTCACATAGAGAGAAGCCTCTTCTCTAATGTGGAAAGCCAAACACCCATAGTTACATTGTATTCTAGAAACTTCTCATATCCTGTCTCCAAATTCACATCCTTTCTAGATTCCTACCTTCTACTAAAGAGAAAACTTTTCTGACCAATAAAATTAGCTCTTGCAAGTCTCAAGAAGGTTCTCAGAATGGAATTGCCACCAGAGCTGCAGGCTAGCAGGAAAGGCAACAGCACTGAAGCATTCTCAGAAAGTACCTTTTGGGGCCTGGAGAAAGGACACCATGGTTCAGGGCCCCGGCTGCTCTTCGGGAACAGCTGGGTTTGATTTCCAGCACCCACATGGTGGCTCACAGTTGCCTGCAACTCCAGTTTCTAAGGATTTTCTGGCATCTGCAGGCACCAAAAATGTACATGGTACACAGACAGACACACAGTCCAAACAGCCACAGACATACCATAAATAACAATACAGTTTCCTTTTTGCCAATAAGATACCTCTCCCTTAAATGAACAGATAGAAGCAGATGGTTGATATAGGTAGGAGAGAGAAAAGCAACTCATAATCTAGTCAGAAGAGTGACTTTTAAAAAATATTTGCAGTCTCTCTGTGAGGAAAGTGGCAGTCAGGAAGAAATGCCTTACTATATGTATATATAGTATATATCTGTACACATGTATGTGTAGGTGTGCACACATGCAGGTGACAGATAATGTTTGATGTCCTGCTCTACCATGTTCCACCTTATTTCTTTGAGACAGGGTCTCATACTGAACTTAGAGCTAGGGTGACAGCTAGTAGCCCCTCAGATGGATCCTTCTGTTTTCACCCACTAAAACACTGGGGTTACAGGAGAATGTGTCCCCATCGGTTTGGCTTTTGATATTCAAACTCAGGCCTCAGACTTGTGCAGCAAGCATTCTCACTCACTGTGTCATCCCCCAGACCCTGGGAAGTTTTTTGACTTTTGTTTGTTTTGAGACAGAATCTTGCTATAGAGTCCAGGCTGACCTCAGAATCCTCCTGACTCTGCCTCCTATGTGCTAGGAATTTTGGGTGGAACCCAGAACCCTGGTATACTGGGCAAGTGCTCTGTCACTGAACTATGTCTATTATAGTTGTGGGCTATACAGCTTTTTGTTTTTGTCTCCCCACATATAGCCTTGGCTGTCCTGGAACACAGTAGATCAGGCTGGCCTCAAACACAGAGATCTACCTGCCTCTCCCTCCTAAGTGCTGGGATTAAAGGTGTGTGCCACCACTACCCAGCAAGAACATACAACAATCACCCCTCCTCCTTGGTTGGTATTTTTATCATTATCTTTCAAAAGTCAAGCATAGTACTCACCAAGTACTTGTTGGTTGTGAGTCAGCACTATGTTGTGAACACAGCACAGTGTAGAGTGCACTAAATGTGTGAATTTAGTGAAATTCTTGGTGAGTGTTATATTTGGTAGATACATTTGCAGCTGGAACAGGATTTCCCATCCTTGCATTGGAATCTGGCGTCTTCTACTCTGCTTTTCTGGTCTGCTGTTTCTCCTCGTTCTAATCTGTGACTCAGTCAGAGTCTTAACAGCAGCCGCACTGAGTGTTGAGCATGTACCAGTCTCAGTGCAGATATCTTCCAGGATTCACATCTAAACCTTATAGAAGACACACAGTGCTGAAATGTTTTTACCTATTTATGTATTTATCCATTTTGATACAGAGTTTCTCTTTGTAGCCTGGGTGTCCTGAAACTCTATTTAGATAAGGCTGGCTTCAAATTCACAGAGATCCACATGCCTGGCTGGGCTATAATATTCTTGAGGTTATAAGGCCAAATTGTGAGACAACCTGGATTGTGAAGCAAGGCAGTGTGGCTCTTGTTGATGTCAATCCTGGTGGTCTGGTGCCTCTACTGCTTTTGCAAAACGCAGATGTAAGGCTATTTCTTTTTAGTGGCTAAACTGAAACCAATCATGTGGGGTGGGAAAGGGAACTTATCAATCAGGAGTACTTGTTGCTTTATAAAGGACTGGAGTTCAGTTCCCATCACTGCCACGAGGCAGCTCACAACTGCCTCTAATTACAACTCTGGGGGATCCAATGCCCTGTTCTTGCCTCCTTGGGCGCCTGCATGCATAAACACTCAGATACACAGACACATTTAAAATAAATCAGAATGTCAGCTTTTAATAATAAAACATAGCTCTTGGAACCTTTTTAAAGGGGCAACAACAGTGATGGCCCCAGAGTGTGGCATCCATGACATCATTATACCACTGTCTTATAAGTGCCCGTCTTTGCTTTCTTGTTTTTATCAGGTTTTACTATGCAGAGTTGTCTGGCTAGAAACTCCATATCCCAACCTCCAGAGAGATGAGATTACTAGGGTGTGGTACCATTAGAAGCTGAACTCCTACTCTGTTACAAAGAAAACTACATAAAACAGAATAACTTCTTTCAAAATTGTATCTCTAATTTATCTAGAATGACTTTAAAAGTCTCATGATAATTTCCAAAGCTCATCTAGATTTCTAATCTCAGTAACAACATAAATAAATTTAACGAGCCAATTATCTGCTAGATTGCTGACTTTAAAAACCAACAAAAATTTAATGGTGACATATGACTATCATTGAGAGTTACAGCTTGCTTTTTGTTATTTTAAGATCTGGTTTTTATCTCATGTATATGAGAGTATCTGCTACAATGTATGTATATGCACCACAGGCATGCAGTGTCCATGAAGGTTAGAAGACACTGGATCCCCTGGAACAGGAGTTACAGAGGACTGTGAGTCAACAACTCAGTGTTAGGAAACAATCCTGGATTCTCAAGAGCAGCAGGTACTCATCTCTCTAGCCCATGCTTTGCCTCTCTGAATTCATTTAGATGCAAGTTCCATCTGTGCAGATGGGGCTCCCCAATCAAGGACATGAACACAGAGTATCACTGTCGTGGAAGCCACAGACAGATGAAAGGATAAAGGCTTAAAGCTGACTCCGAAGCTGTCTGTCAGGGCTGCCCCTTCTATAGGACTTCAGATCCCTAGTCCTTCAGCCCTGCCTTAACTTTCAGTTTGTATATGGAATTTGCTCCCCTACCCAGAGCAGTTTTTATTCACAGACATCAAGCTCACAACTCCACAACTCTCCACCTAGACAGCCGGCTTCCAGTCATGCACTTGGACATCTTTAAAAGATTTTCTGGTCTGTTTGTTCCCGTTAGTGCGAAAGGGAATCCAAACTCCAGTCTTTATATTTGCACAGCAAGCAACCCATTGAGTCATCAGCCCAAGGCCCAGCCCAAGATCTGTTTCTTTCCACTTAGTCATTAGCCTCACAGATTTATAAACCTATTTCTTAATCTCACAAGCGGAAACAATATATTGTCTAAAAAGAAAACTCGCTATCATTATGGCAAAGGAAATTCTATTGCTCTGGTGAGATACTAAGAAAGGCAGAGCCTTTCTTACTGAAGACTGTTATTGAGACTATTCTCTCACAGAGATCTATACTGAAGGCAACAGTTATGGTAAGTGTGGCTCATCATATTCTTGAACAGTGTCGTGTTTTGCTCTTTATCTCTATATAAGCTACAAACTACCTCCTAGTATTCTAATAGGTTCTATGATGATCTGGTAAAGGAAAGAAGCTTAACACTAAACTAAACCAGGCATGTTGGCTCACACCTTTCATCTCAGCATTTGAGATGTTTAAGAAGAACACTGGGAATTTAATGCTGGCCTAGGTTACAGTAAGTTTCAGAACAGCTTATGCTAGAAAACCTTATGTCAAAAAATTAAAACCAAGGCATACATAACAATGATAAACAAAAGTAGCCTTTTGAAAGTCATGAGGTTAAAAATAATTAGGGGCTGGAGAGATGCTTCGCAGTTAAGAGCACTGGCAGGTCTTCCAGAGGACCCACATGGCAGCTCACAGCTGTCTGTAGTTCTAGTTCCAGGGGATCTGACAGCCTCACACAGATATATATGCAGGTAAAACACCAATACATATAAAACTAAACAAATCCGTGAAAAATATCATCAGTGCGGTACCATAGTGCAGCAAAAGTGTTGTGGGTATTTATCACCGGTGAGGTTTCTCTGACTTCCAGGAAGTACACTTTAATAGTCATTCGGGATGAATAACACAGAGGAGATATGTGTAATTTCCAAATCAACTTCTAATTTAAATAGACTGTAAGTAATCTGTTAATCAATCAATGAGTAATTATGCCTCAATTGCTATTTCTAGCCATTTGTGATATAGATCTTATTTAATGAGGTACTTTTCAGGAAGGAAAGATTTAGCATGTTAATTCTTTTTAAACTACATTGATTTCCTTACTGGGGAGAGGGCATGCACAGCATAGGACACGCATGGATATCAGCTGACAATTTGCAGGACTCTCCTTCCATCACGTGGACACCAGGGATCAAACCCAGGTTTTTAGTTTGGGAGGCAAGTGCCTTTACCTGCTGAGCCTCCTCACCAGCCACATATTAAGTAATTTGGGGGCTGGGGTAGTTGAGACAGGGTGTTTCTTTGTAGTCTTAGCTGGCCTGGACCTCACTTTGTAGACCAATCTGGCCTCAAATGCAGAAATTTGCCTGCCTCTGCCTTCCAAGTACTGGGATTAAATGCGTGTACCACACCATATCATACATTACACTGTATTCAGAGACATGGAGAGGAAGCTAGCTGTCTTTCTCTACCCAGTGATCCTCAACCTTCCCAATGCACTTGGGTTGTGATGACCCCCCAACAATAGAATTACTTTCATTGCATGTTCCTAACTTTAATTTTGCTGCTATTATGAACGGCAATGTAAATAGCCAATATGCAGGACATCTGATGTGTGACTCCTAAAAGAAGGTCATTCAGTTTCCGAAGGGGTCACAGCCCACATGCTGAAAAATATTCTCTAGCTCAGGGAGATGATCTAATTGTGAAATGAAACAATTAGCAAGTTAACTATGTAACCGCATTTCCTGTGTGTACGTGGTCTGGTTTTGAGACAAAAGTCTCACTTGGCCTTAGACTATTGGAAATTATTTTACTTCAACCTCTCCAGTGCTGGGATTACATGAGCAGGCCAACGCATCCAATATGGCTTATACTGAGAAAGTCATGCAGATCATCAAATACACAGAGACATTTTATTTTAAAAACGTTTGTGTGGTTAATATCTTCTTCCTTATTAAATTTAAGAGGAAGTTTATTATTACTGGGTAGAAATGGAAGTATCAAAAATTTCCCCCCTGAGATAGGTCTCACTATGCAACCTTGACTGGCCTGAAACTTGCTATGTAAACCAGACTGGCCTTGAACTCATGGAGATATGCCCACTTGGGTCTCCCCAGTGCAGGGATTAGAAGTGTGTGAACCACATCTACTGAAATACCAACTTTTCTATTTAAAAAAAAAAAAAAAATGTGGTCCAGCAGGCAGCTCTTACCTGCAATCCCACCACTTGGGGCAGAGGCAGGAGAAAAAGTTCCAGGCCAGCTGGGGCTATATAGTGAGTTCCAGGCCAGCCAAAATACCCTCTACCCACCCCCAAAACAACAACTACATATGCACACACAATTTAAGAGAAAGTATAAATGCCCCTTCTACAAGCTCCTGCTCAGTGCAGTGCTGTGAGGACTGCTACATCTCTAATCTTCCAGGATTGGAACATCTTGCCAAAACTAAACACAACCACCATCAGGCAGCTAAAATATACAGGCAAGGAAAAGTCTCTGTACTCGCCTCTCTGTGACCGATGTTGCTTCTTTCTCTATAGGTCTTTGGCATTACACAGCTATTGCCTCCAAGGAAACAGAACCATCACATACCAAAGGATCTGCTCTAGTGGGTAATTTGCCTCACAGAACATCCTGGGCAAGAGCAGGCACAAAGCACAGGGTGGCCCTACAGCAGAAAGCCCTGAGGTAGTCAAATACCACTGATACAGGAAAGGCAGCATGCTGTGAAGGTTTAAAATGAACATATTCACCTGCATCAGAATTCAAGTCTCACTGCAAATCAGGAACCCAGTTGACCCTGTCCATCAAGGACTCTCAGCAGGGACCTCAAAAATACCCTCTCTGCCCCAGGACTTCCCCTTCCTCATGCCAACTGCTCCCAACTACAAGTCTAGAAAGCTCCCTGCAGCCCTGTGTCTGTGGAGCCATTTATAGACTTTTTTATTTGGCGGTGGGGTGGGCTGGATGAAGTTGATGGGAATGTAGAGGTGTAAAGTCAGGCCAACAGCATCTGTGTACACCTTTAATACAAAGAGCTCCTTGATGTGTCAAGACAGCTCATCAGATGGCAGCTGCACCAAAGGGCCAAACAGTGAGAGTCGCTGAGCAGGCTCTAAGGGCACATGCAACAGAAGGACCAAAGGATAAAATCGCCTCTGATGCTTACAGTCTCTTGTTATTTCGGGGTCAGTACTTATCAAGACTCCATTCCTGGTTTCCATCTTGGCTTGTTCGGTCTTACCTGAATAGTGGTTTGTTGGTGTGCAGGAGAACCTTGTACTATTATTAATGCTCATCTGATGTCCTACTACATTATTCTCCCATACACAACTCGTATTCTGCCCCAGAACATCAGTTCTTAAAGTATGGCCCTGGCCTCCCAAATACCTCAATTTTCACTAGATATTATATATGCTACTCTACTCAAATAGTGGTGCTGAACTTTCTGACAAAATAAAATGAAAGAAAAACAAAATAATAAAAGGTATATAAGAACTTAGAATAAAAATAGAGCAAGTTGAAGTGAATCCCAGACTAAGAACATCTAGCAGAGATAATCCATTGTTATTTTAAATAACAAATCAACAGATGGGCTAGCTTCCACGACTGTTAATATAAATGGTGACATGAAAAGTTAACACCCTCCCCACAAAATGGATTCCCATGGCCAAGGAGATAGCTCTCAGTGTGCAACGTTCATCTAATGACTTGAGTCAGATCTCAGGAACCCACACAGCTGGACTCAATGATGCAGTCTGTATATACAGCACTTCTACAATGGAAGTGAAAACAGGAGAACTATTCAGCTAGGTGTGCAGTGCACCAGCTACCTGAGAGCTTACACACACACACACACACACACACACACACACACACACACACACACACCCCAAAACAAAACCAAAGAACAAAAGATCAACCCAAACACCCCTGGAACAGGGTAGTTTCAAAACAGAAGTGCATCAGAAAGGATGGAGGGGGCATGGGAGACTACAATATGGGAGACTGGGTCCCAGTTTGGAAACTAAGCAGATGATGGGACAGTGAGCCTCTAGGTTTTAACCAACTGGTCTGTGTGGAGTGGCTGGTTACCTCTGGGATCTGCCCCTAACTCCACTCTTAGTTCAACAATATGTACCACCCCTATGTCATTAAAGGCTTCAGATACATGACATATTCTATAAACTCTAACAACTCTTTTCCCAACTACAAAACTTAAACGAGAAGCTCCTGCTGCATTCTCTTTTAATATCCAGATGTTTCTCTTTTAGTACTTCCTACAGTTTGCAATTACATATAACTAGTATCTTGTTTTATTGCCTGTTTCACTCCAGAGTTTGTAAACCTTGTTATATTTATTAATGTGACTTTAGTGCATGTCCACCAGCATATTCCTTGGCACATGGATGGGGTGGAAGTGTTACTTGCTGGAGTTTGGGTCACCAGCCTTGGAGGCTAGCACCTTACCCACTGAGTCATCTTGCTGGCTTGTGAGGGCAGAACCCATAGAACTTGTTTCACCTCTGTATTATCTTATTCAAGTTGCATACTTAAAACCACAACTGTAACATGGCAGAAGCTCAAGAAATATCTGTTCAGCTGTGCAGGGTAGAACACACCTGCAATCCTGTAAAGTCAGAGGTCACCCTTGGCTATACAGAGGTTTAAAGGCCAGCTCAGGTTGCAAGAGACCCTTTAGCAAACACACAAAAAAATCTATGAAATAATGAGTAAGTCTCTTTTATATCTGATATTTTTATGATTCTACTTAATATTCTGACTTCAAACAACATCTTAGCTAAAACTCTAAAATGCCAAGAAGTAAAAGATTCACCTGATCTGAATTTTAATGGAATAAGTGTCTAGACAGGGGACTAGAAGGGTATCAGGCAGACCACTTTGAGAGGGCAAAAATTCTGGAGTGGGAGAAGTCATGATGATTAAATAAAACTTTCTGAGAATACCTGAACCCCTGGAATTAGCAGCAACGTGCGTATATGCCGAGCACAACTGGACAACTATGCCTGCTAAACCATTCTTGTGGCTGGGTGCAGTGTTACACACCTGTGTTGTGAAAAATGCACAGAAAACAATTACTCACCCTAGATAGGTAACCAAAGAAAGGATTCTGCACATGTCCAGATGAGCATGAATTTATGGGAATTACTTGCACCCCAAAGCCCAGCCCCAGCATACTCCAGCACTCCCCACAACTGCTATGCATCTGGAGCTGGGTTATGAGACGTGAGATGGGGTGAGTGGCTGGAGTCTCAGGGAAGGGTCTGCTGTCAGCAGTCTCCTGGGAAGCTAATAGAGCCCATCTTGTGAGAGGTCTCAGGAAGTAATCACATCTGCTCTAATTTCAAGATGCCCCCAGAAGACAGAACTCAGGAGACTGTGGCAGGAGGATCAAGTTTGAGATCAGCCTGGGAAACACAGTGAGAACACTTCTTAAAAATGAAGACAGGCAAACCCACCCAGCTGCACACAGAACTAGATAAGAAAAAGAGTGAGACACGTGGAGTGTGAAGAGGTATGTCACCACTTCAGATGACATGATCTCACATGTAGAAAACCCTCAAAAACTCACACAAAAGGACTATAGAGCTGAGTTCAGCACAGCTTCAGGGCTCAAAATCAAGGAACAAAACACTGACTGTATTTACAAATATTAACAGTGAGAAATCTGAAAATAATATTCAGAAAAAACAAATTCATTTACAATCAAAATAATAAAATACCCATGATAAACATAACCAAAGTTTAAGACTTAATATTCTTAAAATGATAAAACGTGCCATAGGAATTAAAGAGAATCTAAATAAATGGAAAGATGCCTCTTGTTCATGAGTTAGAAAACTCTACGGTTTTAAGGTGAAAACTCCCAGAAGTGACCTGTGGATGGAAACCATCCCTTTCCAACGTGATAGCAGCTCTTTTCTGTAGAGCCTAGGGAGCAGATTCCAACAGAAATGCAAGGAATGTGGAAAATCTGACCCCACATCCAAAGGGTCAAAGCTGGATAACATGTAAGGCATGATTTCAGACTTAAACTCATTCCAAGAAGGCCAATTTGATATCTATTCTAATGTTCTTTTGATTCTTAGCAACACAAAACACAAATGATCAAAGCTCCCCCAACCCCAGCCAAGTGTTCAAGTTGGAGTTCAGACACACATATACGTGTTGTTGTTGCCTACAGGACCCAGAAGAGAGTTCATCTATCAGCAGAGTCTTCACTGTCGGAATTTGTCCTCCCTCACTGGGGGAAAAAGTACACAGACAAACTTATAGGAAGCTGAAGGGCACAGCCGTGTACAGAGAGAGGGAGTTTATGGCATGGTTTTCGTTTCAAGATGGTAAATTAGTGATGCTGCCACTCTCTTTCCTGTGGACCTGCTTCACTCCCTATCTCAACTACAAATCTGACTTGAGGCTTTCAGACAAGTTACTCTTCTCACTGGCCTGGGATTCACAAGAAGCCAGTGAACCCCAGGGATCTGACGACTCCACCTCCCCAGTGCCAGGATTATAAGCACATACTAAAAAGTCTGGCTTTTTCATGTGGGCTCTCAGGACCAAACCCAAGTCTTTGCACTTATTGCACACCAAGTGATTTACTGATGGAGGTATCTCCCTAGTCCCAAAACTGTGTGTGTTCCTACACATGTGGGCACGTATGTCAGGATGCATGTGTGTGTGTACACACTGGGCAGCCAAAGGCTGACTTCAAGTCTCATTCCTCAGAGGCCATTGACTGATTTTGGTGAAGTTTCTCACTGACTCAGAACTTGTCAGTTAAACCAGCCTGGCTGCCCAGCAAGCCCCAGGCATCTGTCTGTCTTTGATTCATCAGCACTTCAACTACAAATGTGAACCACTATGCCCAGCATTTTTACATGAATCCTGAAGACGAAACTCTTTCTTCAAACTTGCCGAGCTACCTGCCTTTCTCTCTTTACTCCCTTGCCAAACACAATTCTTTTAAAAAAATTACTTATTTAATGTATGTGTGTGTACATGCGTGAAGATACCCACAGAAGCTTGAAGAGGTCATGGGATTTTCCTGTGTGTACACACACACACACACACACACACACACACACACACACACACACACACGTCCTGATATATATGTCTATATAGGCATATGTATATATATGTATATATATATATGTGTGTGTGTATATACATATATGTATATATGTATCACAGGCTGGAGAGATATCTCGGTGGTTAAGGTGTTCACTGTGTGAGCTTGGTGACTTGATTTTGCATTCCCAGAACTCACAGAAAGAAGCTGGAAGCAGTAGCACAAATGTCTGTGGTACTAGTGAACTCCAAGCAAGGGATGAGAGGTGCAGACAGGAGACTATCTGGAAGCCAGTGAGCCTGGCATACATAGTGGTGAACTGCAGCAGAGTCCCTAGGTTAAACATGGCAGAAGGCAAGAGCTGACACCTGAGGCTATCCTGACCTCCACAGGTTGTGCACTCATATTCATAATGGCTGTCTGCACACACACATGCTGGAGCAAATGTGAGCGCACACACACATTATGAAAATTTTACCTTGTTAAAAAAACAGGAAAAGCTTATCAACACTCATCTATGTCTCCTTTCCTTCTTTCCACACCAATCACAAATGTTGAAGGCCCATCGTGACTCAGTTTTTCCCGATCTTACATCCTTGACATCTGCGCCTTTGCTGTCCGTCATTACAGGTTCTCTGAGGCAGTATTCATAGATGTCATCTTTGTTTCTGCACAGCCTGGATAAAAGCTGCTCCTCTGCATCTAATGTTCTCAACAGAAACCTTACAGCAGATTTCTTCTCCACACCATGCCAGCTGACACACTCCTCCACCACACCATGTCAGCTGACACACCCCTACAGTCATGTGATGTGGTCCTAAATGTAAACACTGAATTTACTCATTTCTGCACCCGAAAAGTGGGCTTGATACCATGGCAATGTAGAGACTCTTCTTAACAAGCTGAAAATATTTTTAAACTTGCTATTTAAAAAAAATGTTCCAGCCAAGTGTAGTGTACAAATCTTTAATTACAATACTTGAAAAGCAGGGGATCTTTGTGATCTGGTCTACATAGTGAGTTCTAGGACAGCCAGAGAAGAAAGATCATCTCTATTAACAAATCCTTATCATACAGAATATTACCTTTGAGCAAGTCTGGGTTCAAATGGAGTGCCCAAAAAATACCAAAGTCTCAGATATTTGGAAATTAAAAATTGTCTTCATGTTACATCCTAGAAAAAAAAACTACAAAAAAAAATTTAGCCATCTAAGAAAGTAATAAACTAGTAACCAGCTTTGATCTTTATGTTTTAAATATCTGTACTAAATATCATCTATAAGTTGCTAGTTCCCAAATTTGTATTTCCAAAGTTCAAACACTCGATGAGCACACCCTGTGTCTGTGAGGTGAGAAGAGGGCATCGAATTCCCTGGAACTGCTGAGACATCTCACCCACACCCAACTCCTTTGATTTTGCAGATAGGGTCTTGCTACATTGTCAAGGATAGTCTTGACCACGCAGTAATCCTCTTGCTCTGCCTCTTTAAAGCTGGGACCACAATCACATCCTTGAGGGTAACTCTACATCGTACCCAGCCTTCCTTTGAAAACAACCACTGGAATTTGCTGAGATTCACTATTGTTTTGGCTCTAACTTTTTGTTTCTAGAAGGCTAATTTTCAACTGACTTTGTTTAACATGGATGCCAGAATTTTGTCTCTGTTTTCATCTATGTCACAGCATTCTATAGTCTAATATTCCGGATGTAACTTTCAATAATTTTGTTCCTGTCCGGATTAGATGTCTAATCTGATATTTATTTTTTCCATTGAGGTTTCTAGTTCTTTTTCAGTTCATCAAAGTTTGATTTGCTTTCTCTCTACATTTTCTGCAACTTTCCAGGTTGGTCACCCCCACCAAATTTATTGTATATTTGTCCATTTTTAACCTACTGTTGTAAGTAAAGGTAATATGTATACATATTTCATATTTGACAACTAAGACTCTTTGAGGGAGTCCACCTGCCACGCTTTCTTTTACTTCTTATTCACACCAGTTTGCAATACTTTCTGGTTTCCTGGAGCTCAGATTCCTTAGAACTTTACTGAGAGCATTATCTGTGGCTAAGGCTTTTTTTTTTAACTTTATTTTAAAAAACAAAGATAAAAGAAAGAAAAAAATTTTAAACATTTTTGCATAAATGTATACAAATACAATTGTGTCAGTGCTTGGCTTTTTTTTTTTTTTCTTTTTTTTAAGGTTTCATACTCTGCATTAAGGTCTTACTAGTTACAATGAGCAAAAAGTACATGTAAAACAGGATGTAACCCGGAATTAGTCAACGTTTTCTTGGTGTGTAAAGATTGAGCATGATGGGTTTTTTTGTTTGTTTGTTTGTTTTGTTTTGTTTTTTTCTTGAACTTCACACAGTCTGTGAGTTGTTTCTGAGGCAGTCCGAGCCTCTGGGGTTAGCATCCCACTATCAGTGACTGCATATTATGTCTGTTCTTTTGTGACTGGGTTATCTCACTCAGGATGATATTCTCTAGATGTAACCATTTTCTTAAGAATTTGGTGGCTAAGGCTTTTAAGGAAAATCCTTTCTAGAAGACTCAGGTTTCTGACAAACAAACTAAACAATACCCCCAAGAAACAGTTCTTTTACTATATTTAAGTATTTTTCCTTTCAACTTTATTTTTTTTAAAAAGAGATAGATGTACAGAGTTTTAAAAACATTTTAGCATAAAACTATATGAATACTTGATTTTTTTAAAGGTTTGATAGTATGCATTGAAATCTTACGAGTTACCATAAGCATAAAGTACATGTAAAACCAAATGTAACATGTAAATAATCAAAGTTTTCTTGGTGTGTATAGATTAAACATAATGATTTTTAAATACCAAAAACTACCACAAGGCTAAATTCTTAGCTCTTGAGTTTAAGGTCAAGGTGTACCCCACCCTGAATGGGTGCTTTATACTGTTGGTTTTTTTTTTCTAAGAAGGACTGAGGCTTCCACTTTTTGACCTTTCTTTTATTGAGCTTCATATGATCTGTGAGTTGTTTCTTGGGTATTCAGAGCTCTCTGGGGCTAGTGTCCAATTATCAGTGACTGCATATGATCTCTGTTCTTTTGTGATTGGGTTGCCTTGCTCAGGATGATACTCTCTAGATTCACTCATTTTCCTAGGAATTTCATAAAGTCATTGTTTCTAGTAGCTGAGTAGTATTCCATTGTGTAAATATACCAGACTTTTTGTATCTATTCATCTACTGAAGGACATCTGGGTTCTTTCCAGCTTTTAGCTGTTATAAATAAGGCTGCTATGAACATGTTGGAGCAGGTGTCCTTATTGTATGTTGGAGCATCTTTGGGGTATACGCCCAGAAACAGAATAACTTGGTCTTCAGGTAGGACTATGCCCAATTTCTGAGGAACTGTCAGACTGATTTCCACAGTGGTTGTACCAGCTTACAACCCCACCAACAGTGGAGGAGTGATCCTCTTTCTCCACATTCTTGCCAGCACCTACTGTCATCTGAGTTTTTGATCTTAGCCATTCTGACTGGTGTGAGGTGGAATCTCAGGGTCGTTTTGATTTGCATTTCCCTGATGACTAGGGATGTTGAGCATTTTCGTAGATGCTTCTCAGCCATTCGATATTTCTCAATTGAGAATTTTTTGTTTAGTTCTGTACCCCATTTTAAAAATAGGATTGTTTGATTCTCTGGAGTCTAACTTCTTGAGTTCTTTGTATATATTGGATATTAGACCTATATCAGATGTGGGATTGGTAAAGATTTTTCCCCAATCTGTTGGATGCCATTTTGTTTTATTGACAGTGTCCTTAGCCTTACAGAAACTTTGCAATCTCATTAAGTTCCATTTATTGATCCTTGATCTTAGAGCACAGTCCATTGGTGTTCTGTTCAGGAAAATTTCCCCTGTGCCTATGTGTTCTAAGGCTTTCCCCCACTTTCTCTTCTAATAGTTTCAGTGAACCTGGTTTTATGTGAAGATCTTTGATCCACTTGCACTTGAGTTTGTACAAGGAAATAAGAAAGGGTCTGTTTTCATTCTTCTGCATGCTGAGTGCCAGCTGAACCAACACCATTTGTTGAAGAGGCTGTCATTTTTCCATTGAATGCTTTTGGCTCTTTTGTCAAAAATCAAGTGACCATATCTATGAAAGTTCATTTCTGGATCTTCTGTTCCATTGATCTACCTGCCTATCTCTGCACCAGTACCGTGCAATTTTTAACCCAACTGCTTTGTAATATAGCTTAAGGTCAGGGATAGTGATTCCCACAGAAGTTTTCTTGTTGTTGAGAATAGATTTCAATATTCTACTTTTTTGTTATTCCAGATGAATTTGCAACTGCTCTTTCCAATTCTATGAAGAATTGAGTTGGAATTTTGATGGGGATTGCATTGAATCTGTAGATTGCTTTTGGTAAGATGGCCATTTTTACAATGTTGATCCTTCCAATCCATGAGCATGGGAGATCTTTCCATCTTCTGAGATCTTTAATTTCCTTCTTCAGAGATTTGAAGTTCTTGTCATACAGGTCCTTCACTTGCTTAGTTAGGATCACACCAAGGTATTTCATACTGTTTGTGACTATTGTGAAAGATATCTTTTCCCTAATTTCTTTCTCATAATGTTTGACCTTTGAGTAGAGAAAGGCTACTGATTTGTTTGAGTTAATTTTATATCCAGCCACTTTGCTGAACTTGTTTATCAGCTATAAAAGTTCTCTGGTGAAAATTTTGAGGTCACTTAAGGATACTATCATGTCATCTGCAAATAGTGATGTTTTTACTTCTTCCTTTCTGATTTGTATCCCTTTGATTTCCTTTTGCTGTCTAATTGCTCTGGTCAGAACTTCCAGTACTATGTTGAATAGATAGGGAAAGAGTGGGCAGCCTTGTCGAATCCCTGATTTTAGTGGAACTGCTTCAAGTTTCTCACCATTTACTTTAATGTTGGCTATTGGTTTGCTATATATTGCTTTTTTATAGGTGTGGGCCTTGGATTCCTGCTCTTTCGAGACTTTTAACATGAAGGGGTGTTAAGTTTTGTCAAATGCTTTCTCAAGCATCTAGTGAGATGACCATGTGGTTTTTTTTTTTCTTTGAGTTTGTTTATATGGTGGATTACATAGATGGATTTCCATATATTAAACCATCTCTGCATCCCAGGGATGAACCCTACTTGATCATGGTGAATGATCATTTTGATGTGTTCTTGGATTTGGTTTGCAAGAATTTTATTGAGTGTTTCTGCATCAATATTCATAAGGGAGATTGGTCTGAAGTTTTCTTTCCTTATAGGGTCTTTGTATGGTTTAGAAATGAGAGTTATTCTGGCTTTGAAGAATGAGTTGGGTAGTGTTTGATCTGACTGTACTTTGTGGAATAGTTTGGAGAATATTGGTATTAGGTTGTCAATAAATGTCTGATATAATTGTGCACTGAACCCATCTGGTCCTGGGCTTTTTTTTGGGTTGGGAGGCTTTTGATGACTGCTTCTATTTCTTTAGGTGTTATGGAATTGTTCAGATGGTTTATCTGGTCCTGATTTAACTTTGGTATCTAGAAATTTATCCATTTCCTCCAGATTTTTCAGTTTTGTTGAATATAAGTTTTTGTAGTAGGATCTGATGATTTCTTCAATTTCCTCAGTTTCAGTTGTTATGTCTCCACTTTCATTTCTGATTTTTTTAATTTGGATACTCTCTCTTTGCCCTCTAGTTAGTCTGGCTAAGGGTTTATCAATCTTGTTAATTTTCTAAAAGAACCAGTTCCTGGTTTTGTTGATTCTTTGAATGGTCCTTTTTGTTTCTACTTGGTTAATTTCTGCTCTGAGTTTGATTATTTCCTGCCATCTACTCCTCTTGGGTGTATCTGCTTCTTTTTGTTCTAGAGCTTTCAACTGTGCTGTCAAGTTGCTAGTGTATGTTCTCTTCAGTTTCTTTTTGGAGGCACTCAGAACTATGAGTTTTCCTCTTAGTACTGCTTTCATTGCATTCCATAGGTTTGGGTATGTTGTGCTTTCATTTTCATTAAATTCTAGAAAATCCTTAAGCTCTTCTTTATTTCTTCTTTGACCATACTATTGTTGAGTAGAGCACTGTTCAGCTTCCATGTGTATGTGGGCTTTTTGTTGTCTTTGCTGTTATTAAAGACCAGCCTTGGTCCATGGTAGTCTGAAAGGATGCATGGGAGTATTTCAATCTTCTTATATCTACTGAGGCTTGTTTAGTGACTGACTACATGGTCAATTTTGGAAAAAGAAGGTGTATTCTTTTGTTTTAGGATGAAATGTTCTGTAGATGTCTGTTAATTCCAATTGGTTTATAACCTCTGCTAGTTTCACTGCGTCTCTGTTCAGTTTTTGCTTCCATGATCTGTCCATTGATGAGAGTGGGGTGCTGAAGTCTCCCACTATCATTGTGCGTGGTGCAATGTATGTTTTGAGCTTTAGTAGGATTTCTTTTATGAATATGGGTGCTCTTGTATTTGGAGCATATATGTTAAGGATTTATAATTCATCTTGATAAATTTTCCCTGTAATGAGGAAAAAGTGTCCTTCCTTATCTCTTTTGATAACTTTTGGTTGAATAATCTACTTTATCCAATATTAGAATGGCTACTCCAGCTTATTTCTTGGGGCCATTTCCTTGGAAGGTTTTTTTCCCCAGCCCTTTACTCTGAGATAGTGTCTGTCTTTGTCTCTGAGATGAGTTTCCTATATGCAGCAAAATGCTCGATTCTGTTTATGTATCCAGTCTGATAGTCTATGTCTCTTTATTGGTGAATTGGGTCCATTTATGTTAACAGATATTAAGGAGTAGTGATTGTTGTTTCCTGCTATTTTTGCTGTTAGAGGTAGAATTATGTCTGTGTGTCGTTCTTCTTTTGGTTTTCTTGTTAGTTATTTTCTTGCTTTTTTTAGGATGTTGTTTCCCTCCTTGTATTGAGTTTTCCATCTATTATTATTTGTAGGGCTGGATATTTTGTGGTCAGATATTGTGTAATTTAGTTTTGTCCTGGAATATATTGGTCTCTGTCTATGGTGATTGAGAGTTTTGCTGGATATAGTATCCTGGGCTGACATTTGTGTTCTCTTAGGGTCTATATGATGTTTGTCCAGGATCTTCTAGCTTTCATAGTCTCTGTTGAGAAGTCACATGTAATTCTGATTGGTCTGCCTTTATATGTTACATGACCTTTTTCCCTTACTGCTTTTAGTATTCTTTCTTTGTTTTGAACACTTGTTGTCTTGATTATTATGTGTCAGGAAGTGTTTCTTTTCTGGTCCAATCTATTTGTAGGCTTCTTTTAAACTCATGGTCATCTCATTCTTAATAGGAATAGAAGAGGGCAAGGAATATCAACTAAAAGGCACAGTAAATATCTTAAACAAAATTGTAGAAGAAAACTTCCAGCAAAATATGGCAGCTGACAATTTTCTATCACTCAGTGTTAGTAGGTTCAAAAAAATCCAACCCCTCTTTTGCTGGCCTCCAAGTGTACTTCATGCATGTGTGTACAGACATGCATGGAAACAAACAATAATACAATGTTTTTAAAATTTTAAATCTCAAAAAAATGCTTTAAAAAAAGCCAAGACATGATGATTTGTGGCCATGTAGATTTAGATTTTAAAAGCTGGTGCTTTTCTGTGGTCCAGTAATAAACTTCTGAAAGACAAGAGAGAGACACAGAGAGAGAGAGAGACAGAGAGAGAGACTGGGGACATGGGGACACAGTTGTGCTGTTGAGTGCTCACCTAGGATAGATGGTGTGCTAGGTTTGATTCCCAGCACTACATACACTAGGTATAGTGGTCCATGCCTACAATCTCAGTACTGGACAGATAAAGACTTTATGATTAGAGACTCAGGAAGATCATGGAGCTAGGGAGATGGCTGGTTATGAAAAATATTGCCATATAGATATGAGGATTAGAAATAAAACCCCCAGAACTCACAAGAAAACCAGGTGCATATACGATGGTTCACCTGTAATCCAGTGTTTGGAAGGTGAAGACAGTGGATCCCTGGACTATTGGAAAGTTCCTTGTTCAGCAAGAGACCTTGCCTCAGACAGAGAATGGAAAGCAGCTGAGGAAGAGACCAATATCAGCCTTACTTCTGCATGCCTCATTATAGCCTACCTCGCCAAGAATGCTTTCAGTGACTGAGCACTAAGTCCTCCTGACTTAGGCTCCACAATCCTAGGATTACATGCATGAGCTACTATCCATGGCTTGCTATTCTTTTTATTAAAACTTATCTTTATTTGATAATTTAATACAATTTAATTTTATTGAAATGTAGTTAATCTAAAGATAAACTACAGGTCATCGTTAAGGGCTGACAAGATGGCTCCATTGGCACAATACCTGCTGAATCCATGTAAACAGTGGTGGTGCATGCCTGCAGTGTCGGAAGGCAGAAAGAGAGGAGGATCCCTAAGCCTTGTTGGTTAAATTAGCACGCTCCATGTTCAGTGAGCAGCCTTGTCTCAGAAAAGAATGAAGAAGGCTGGAGAGAGGCTTTAGTGGGCGAAGACACTTGTTGCCAGGCACAATGACCTGTTTGATAACCAGTACCCACACAGCAGAGAAAATCAGGTCTCATAAGTCTTCCTCTGACCTCCAAAGACCCTCTGTGGCTAACTCATATGCACATGCACACTCCCCCTACACGCAAAATTTAAAAAATGTAATAAAAAAGAACAAGGTAGAGAGTAATTAAAAATGCATACCTGGCCCTGACCTCTTGCCTTCATATGCATGTACACAAGTGCACCCCACAAGTACATGTATTACATCCTCCAAATTATCTTTAATGCTTTAAAAATAAGGTCAATCCGAGATAGTAAACATTGGCTGGCTTCCTCCTGTGGGGTACAGTGTGGCAGCTCTGTTACAAACTCAGTGACTCCTAGCTACAGCAGAAGCGCATGGCCCTTCTGTCAGAATATGAAGACAATACAGACACAAAGCAAGAGCAGTTAGGTTTGCTTTCAGTCAGAAATAAATAGCCACAGGCTGAAGTGAAAGTGTAAGGAACCTCTAATTAGAGAAACCTGGTTTAAGGATGCTGTGGTTAGATAATTAGACCCTCAGCAAGAACAAATTGCTTGAACTTCAACAGCAGGTTTATCAAGGACATCAAGAGCTGCAAGCTGTATGAAAATGTTTCGACCAAAAGACAGGTAATTTTTTTTCAGAGACTTAGAAGAAAAGATGCTAGAGTGCTGATAGATAAATTAATTAGTTTTGTTTTGAATACAAGCCCTGAGAAGCTCAAAACCTTGTTTACTTGATACTCTCAACCTCCCCTAAAAGGACAGAAGGAATTATGGCTGCCATCTAGTGGAGGCTTTTGGAAGGCGTAGGGACAAGACCATTAAGACTTGGAAATGGAGACATTAAGACTAAGGAGAAAACAAAAACATAAAAAGATATGTACTGTGTCATTCATTCATTTATTCAGTTCACTGAGATGCTCCCATGCCCCAGGCACTATCTGCATACTTACAATTCAGTGGAGAGTAAGCTGAAGCCTTTACAATACAACGTCCTTGAAGAAAGGACTTGAAAGCTCTAAGTTACGTATGGAATCTGAACCCGCTTACAAGCTGTACCATACACACTGTCCTTAAAGAATATCCAGAGGTGACCAAGTGTGGGTTACCACCGACTTCAAGAACATGAACTGAGTCTTCGCTTTCCTTCGGTCTCTTTCCACCTATGGTTCAACCAAGCAAGTCACAAAGACACCCAAGATTCTGAAACCTGCCATCAGTTCACACTACACTTTAACTGTTGACTGTCTCTAACCCATAGGCTTCTTAGCACTACAGGAAGCAGGGATGGAAAGGAGACTGGGGAGAAGGTAGGATCTGGACACAAGCCCCTGCACCCTTGCTTTTGTTCCTGTCATTCAACCTCACCGAGACTATACTTGGCTTTTCAACAGGCTGGTGAGAGATGGACCATAAGGGTTGCTGTGAAGGTTGAATAAGCAAAACTCTAGACCCCTGGGAGACTCCAGTATCAACCTCTGACCCACAAATCTGTAGACCTGAACAAATCCAGATTCTATGACAACAACGAAACAGTTAAATATACTTTATTTCATCATTAGCTTAAATTTCTTCCCCAAATTCCCACCACGGTTTTTTTTTTTTTTTTTTTAATTTTTGCCTATTTATTTTTTGAGACAGTCTTATGTCGCCTCAGCTGGTTCAGGCTGCACATGAAACTTCTGATCCTCCCGCCTTTACAGACATGTGCCGCTACACCCGGGATGGAGTTTTAATTTTACTTCTTGTTGTGCAACAGTGGTAAAGCATAGGGTTGTGTGTGCTTGTTGTGTATGTAGTGTGTGTACTTCTGTGTATGTGTGTATTCATGCATGGGGGTGGAGCACAGGTTGCCAGCAGCTGTTTTTCCTTGACAATTTTCTACTTTTTAATGTTTTGAGAGAATCCCCACCACACCACATACACTTGTTTCTTTTCTTTTCTTTCTTTCTTTCTTTTTTTTTTTTAAAGACAAGGATTCTCCATGTAACAGAGCTTAGCTGTCCTGGCACTTGCTCTGTAGACCAGACTGGCCTATAACTCACAGAGATCCACCTGCCTCTGCCTCCCAAGTGCTGGGATTAAAGGTGTGCACCACCAACAACTACTTCTATTACTACCACCTCTTCCTCTTCCTCCTCCTCCTTCTCCTTCTCCTCCTCCCCCTTCCTCTTCTTTAAAGACAGGGTCCTGACTGACTTGGGACTTACTGTGTACATGAGGCTGAGTTTGAACTCTCAGGATCTTTCTGCTTCTACCTCTCCACTGAGCCTTACATATGCCTTTTAAAAGACAAACTCTAAAACCAAACTGCCCTGGAATTTAGAGCAATCCTCCTGCCTCAACCTTCTAAGAGCTGGGAGTATAGACATGAGCTACTATCAGACAACCCTTGGAGAATTTTTTGTTTTGTTTAGTTTTATTTTATTTTGTTGGTGGGGGGCAGGGGGCAGCACAGTTTGGCACATAAAGTAAAGGTTAGAAGAAGCTTGGAAGGAGAACTTCTACCATGTAGGTTCTGAATATCAAACTTAGGTTGTCAAGGTTGGTAGCAAATGTCCCTACCCATTGATCAGTCTCTTTGTTTGTTTTTGTAAATTAACTTATCATGTGTGAATACACAGATGTACATATGTACATATGTACACACACACACACACACACACACACACACACACACACACATCAGACTTTACATTCAGTTCTCTCTCTCCTTCCACTATGGTGCTTCTGAGAACCAAATTCAAGTCAGCACTGACCCTCAACCTTGGAGTTTTAATTTTATTTCTTGCTGTGTAATACTGGTAAGCTTAGGTTTTTGTTTTGTTTTAATAGAGTCTCATTCTATGGCTCAGGCTGGTCTGGAACTCACAGCAACCTTTCAGTCAGACTCAAAATGCTATGGTTGAAGGTGTGAATTACCATATCCAACTAATTGTATTTATTTGAGCACATATGTGTATATGTTTACATGTGTTTGTATGTGTATGGGTATACCAGTGTGTCTATGTCTCTTGGATGCTGGGATTATAGGCAGCTACTATGCCTGCCTGGCTTTTATGTGACACATGGGGATCTGAATTGTAGTCACTGAGTCATCTTCCCAGCCTTAAACTTATGGTGTCTAGGGTCTTTACAGCATCTACCGCCATCACCACACAGCACATGCACGATGGCTTCTCGCCAGTGTGGACTAGCACTTTCTCGAGCTGGTTTTTCCTCTTCCATTCCAGCCCTGCTTCTTATCTCAGCAGGCACACAGTGGGGCTTTTGTTTTTTTTTTTTTTTTATCTTTTAATTTTTTTAACTGAAAACTTGATAAGGCTTCCTATCCACAAATCTTCCATTCAGGCTAATGGCCATCAATGTGCAGCAAGACCTCTTTGGCAGCCCAGTGTGGAGCGTCGGGGCTCTGGTCCTAATGCCTTTTTCTGCCAGGACACCCCACCCTCCACAGCAATCCCTAGTCATCTTTGGCTTCACTGTAAATGTCATTTTTCATGAGTGCATTTCCTAGCTTGGCACCAAGATAAAGACAGACCATAAGGTAAAGACATCTTGTTACAGAATTAGTTTGCATATTAGGCCAAATATGAGACATTATTTTCCAACGATTCAAAGTAAATAGGATGGTTATTCTGAATACAATGGAACAATTGTGAAACTGATCAGAGACCATGAAACTGGTTCATCAAGAAATTCTCAGGAGATTTAAAGAAATCCCTAAGCCCCTTGGTATTTAGTTCAAAGAATGCCAAAGGCACACAGCTGAAGAATACTTAATACAATGAATGATGCTATTCTTTTAAGTACAATTTCAGACATTTTTAAAAGGCATTTATCTAGTTGGTGAGATGGCCTGCCCTGGGATGCAAATGGCCAAAGGAGAGAAGTGACTCCCAAAAGCTATCCTCTGATCTCCACATAGTGTAAGAATAGCATGTGATATCACACACACACACACACACACACACACACACACACACAATAAGTAAGTAAGTAAATAAATATGGCACTGATACAAAATTAAAATTCAATTATGAAGTGCATATCAAAGTAGGCAAAGGGTGGTCACTAATGTCGATCTGTTGCCTGTCTTCTGCTTTATGGGCTCACACAGATCACATATTTTTGAAGTTTGGATAAATGATCATGGTATACTAGTCCTTCTGCAAAAGTTCTACTGTAGCCAGATCTTCGGTCAGAGTTCCAGCAGCCCCAAATGGCTAGGTGTGACCACCTGTCAGAATAAAGCGAATAATGGGACAGGTGATGGCGAAAATTGGAGAAGGGAGAATTCAAACGACCACATTAGGAAGAGAACAGAGTTCAGTGTTGGCGCCTGGAGAAATGGCTCAGAGGGTAAGAACACATGGTGCTCTCAAAGGAGACCGGGTTTGATTCCCAGCACCCGCATGGTAGGTCATAAGCATCTGTAACTCTAGTTTCAGGGACACTGAAGAGGGTGATGAGAACCTTGATCTTTGAACCCAGGAAAGAAGTTGAGATAATGATAAACAAAGTGGAAAAAGGACAGGAAAAGTCAACTTTAGTGACTTCTTGACAGAGATGACTCAGAAAATGTCTGAGAAGGACAGAAGGAAGCCCTGAAAGCTTTCCTGCTCTAATGCTGTTGACTTCTGGAAGTTTCCATTCATTAATATGAAGTGCATCAGCAAGAATGTGACTGATCAGGAGCTAGCGCAAACAGTGCAGAAGCTGATGGAGATGGAGAGGCCAGGCAGTAAGAGGTCCTGGGCATTATGGGAAGGGCCAGGCTCACACAGTGTTTCCATGACACTGCACACACGCATGACTGGATTTGGTATCTGTGAAATCTGACTTCTGAGAACACAAATCCACTCAGCCACAACTGTTAATCTCTTTGTGCCTTTCTGAAGTTGTCTTTGATTTTTTTAAACCATCTACTAACCAATCCTATGAAGCTAAGCAAGAGTGAATTAGAGTGAACAGAAGAGGTCATTTGTTGATTTGTTTTGTGTTGTGTTTTCAAGACAAGGTTTCTCTGTGTAGCTTTGGTTGTCCTAGAATTTGCACTGTAGACCAGGCTGGCCTTGAGCTCAAAGAGCCATCTGCCTCTGCCTCTTGGGTGCCAGGAACAAAGGTGTGAGCCACCACTGCCCCAGACAGAAGAGGCCTTAAAGTCTACCTGTGAAATATTATTATATCATATTTGTCTTGCATTTCCACAGACGTGCAGACACAAAATGATCTGTTTATATACACATGGGGGGGGGTTGAGTACAGAAGATGAAAGAGAGATGCATGTGTGCAGGTCATATATGTGGAGGGCAAAGGGCAACTTGTAAGAGCTGGTTCTCTGCTTCCACCATGGTACAATCAGGAACCAAACTCAGGCTGTCAGGTTTAGTGGTAAGTACCTCCACCTGCTGAGTTATTTTGGTTGTTCTTCAACAGCTCCTGCTTTTAGTTGATAGCTGAGTAATTCTTTTAAAATTGTTACTGAAACTATTATTTGGGTGTATGTTTGTATATGTGTGCTTATGTTCAGGCAGGGGTCAAAGGTCAATGTTGTGTATTGTTCTTTTTTTGAGACAGGGTCTCTCAATAGGGCCTGCAGCTTGCCAATTAGGCTAGACTGGCTGGTTAGTGAATCCCAGGGATCCACCTGTCTTGATTTCTCCAGCACAGGATTTCAGGTGTGTACCACCACACAGTGTTTTAACGTGGTTTCTGGAACTCAAACTCAGGTCCACATGCTTGCAGAATAAGCACATCCCTCCAGCTCCAGTTTTCTCTTATAAAACATTAGGGCCAAGGGAAATGGACCCACTGGTAAATCACTTACTATGTACTCATGAGAACCCCAGTACTCATGTAAAAATCTGGGTGTGGCAGCCCACATTTGTAACTCTAGTGGTGATGGAGACAAGGGAAGAGACAGGAGGATCACTGAAGCTCACTGGCTACTAAGTCTAGCTAAATGGATACACTTCGGGGTAAGAGACATCGTTTTAAAACTTAAATAATAAAACTTAAATAATAAAATGGAAAGTAACTGAGAAAGACATTCAGACTTCCACTTTCCAAGTCCACGCACATATATGTGCATGTGTCCCCAAACAAATACATACACACTGATAAGACACATACATAGACTATTATACACACTCTGTAATTTGGATATATAGTAATGCTGTTTTGTATTAAAGCCTTTCATACTTATTAAAAGAGAGAAAGAAAAGGTAAACGAGAAAACTTTAAGTCTAAATTCACTCATAAACAGTGCCATACCCTAAAAATATGAGCAAGCGAAACTCAACTGTGCTTTGGATAACCAAGTTAGGCTTGTTGCAGGAAGGAAAGAGTGACTTTTAAAAATAGGCCTGGGAATGGTGCCCAGTGGTAGAGTACTTGCCTCATATATGGAAGGCTCTGGATTTAATCCCTGGCATACTAAACACACAGATAACCCCAACCAATATAATTCACTAATCAATTAATGAGGAAAAAGAAAACCATACAATCATCTCAAAATATAAAATCAGATAAAACTCTTCATCTGCTCATTACTAAAATAAAGCACTCTTTGAAAATAGGAATAACAAGGAAGCTGATTAAGCTGATTAAATCTATAAAACCAAATTCATCTCTACTACATGACAGCTACAAGCATTCTCTCTGAGATCACTATACTACAAGAACACCTGCTACATGCCTTCTATTCAGCACTGTACGAGGGATTCTAGTCACCATGGTAAAACCTCTGCTCCCACAAAAGCACAATTAATTCTGAAAGTCTGAAAGGTGGGAAGAAACAAAGTGACCATTATTTGTATATTCTGAAATTATTTATAGAAAATTCTAAAACAAATTTAATATAACGTGTTAGGAGACATGAGCATGTTAAGAAAGGCAAGCACACAGTACATTAAAATACAAAGTCAATATTTCCATACACTGCAACCAACAGCTAAGAAACAGTTCAAAAAAAGCCCACGGGCCTGATAAGACATTTCCCAAATTCACAGGAATCATACCCTTAAAGCAGGAGGATTTTATGAAATACTAAACATGTCTTGAGAATTGAGGAAAAAAGTCAGTATTTGTAACTGCAACAAAATATGTCGATACCACAGGAGTCAATCAAGTCAAGTGTACACTGCAATCCCTGCACTCAGAAGGCTAGGGCCAGGCTAGGCCAGGCTAGGCCAGGCTAGGCCAGGTTAGGCCAATAGAGAGCTTGAGGTCAGGTTGTACTATATAGTGAGATGCTGTTTAATAAAACAAAAACAAGACAAGAAACAAAGAGACTAATCTAACATACATAACACCCTTTCTAGCTCCAAACTATAAACTTTTTTTAAAGACATAAAAAGACACTTAAGTGACTGTGAAGAGACCATGTTTGTGAAATAGAAAATTTAGAATTATATAAAAATGTCAGTTCTAATTTGATCTTTGAGTTTAATAAATTAGAAAAAAAAAACACCAAATTTTCATTAACCCAATAAGCTTATTCCAACATTTGTAAGAAACAGGAAAGAATAAAATAGAGAAGTCACTCCTGAAAAATATCACTAAGTCTCTGTGGTAACTGAGATATGCGATTTTGGGAAAGGAATAGCCAATCTGGCCAAAGAACAGAATAAAGATCCCAGAAATCAGCTTGCATACATTTGGAAACAATGTTTTCCCTATTTATGCAGTGCCAGAGGTTGAACCCAGAGCACTGAACTCTGGAAATATTAATTCTGACAATGATAGTACAAATAATAGGGCCAAGAGGGAAATGATGTGTTAGCCTCCCCCAAAAAAGGAATGTGAAGACAAGTTATTGTTCAAATGTAGACTTGTGTGTGTGTGTGTATGTGTGAGTGTGTGTGTGAGTGTGAGTGTGATTGTGTGAGTGTGTGTTTGAGTGTGTATTTGAGTGTGTGTGTGTTTGACTGTGAGTGTGTGTGAGAGTGTGTGTGTTTGAGTGTGTGTGATTGTGTGAGTGTGTGTTTGAGTGTGTGTGTGTTTGAGTGTGTGTGAGTGTGTATGTGTGAGTGTGTGTGTGAATGTGTGTGAGTGTGTGTGAGTGTGTGTGTGTTTGAGTGTGTGGGAGTGTGTGTGTGTTTAAGTGTGTGTGTGTTTAAGTGTGTGTGATTGTGTGAGTGTGTGTGAGTGTGTGTGTGTTTGAGTATGTGTGAGTGTGTGTGTGAATGTGTGTGAGTGTGTGTGTGTGTTTGAGTGTGTGTGTGAGTGTGTGAGTGTGTGTGTGAGTGTGTGTGTGAGATGATTCTACATCACACCACACAACAAAAGTCCACTTCATATGAACTGATGACACATGGAAGAAACGCTCACTCGAAGAGATGTCAGTGCACTAATGAGCCAGCATGAGCTGTTGCACTGGGCTGCCTTTTGTCATTTTTCTCCCCTTACATTTGAACAGATAAACATCTGTAGATTTTCATTCCCATGCCACGTGAATATCTAAGTGAAGTCCCTGGGTGATTCATTGCCAGAGAAGACATGGCGGCCACAGTGAAGGAAAGGAAGGACACACAAACAGTGGCAGACAACCCGGTTCCATGCCACCATAATTGTTCTTTGGGGTACTCGTGTGTATGGAAGCTGCTGTGGTATTTTGGCTTGAGGAATGCAGAACAGTACACACAGATATCTATGATGGTCGAAAGAAATCAGCACTTGAAGTTAGAGTTCCCATCAGAAAGCCACAATTCAGCACAGCCCATGCAGGTGTATACTTACACTATATGTGCAAGGTCAAGTGGTTTCTCTGGTTGCTCAGGAAAAACAGGATGTGGGGGTTCTCTGGAGGGTACACATCCCAAAGATTTACTAATTGCATGGCTCAGCTTCTTTGCAGGGGATTTCTGTGTCAAAGGAGAAAATAAGGAAATGAGACCTTTCAGAAGAGCTCAGTGACAAGAGTGTGGGAAATATCTTTTCAAGCACCAACCGGACTTCACCGTGGTCAGTGTTACCAGGCCTTGCAGAAAGGAACCGGGAGTGCTCTCGATGCCTTCTGTGGCTTCTTCATTCCTATGGTTCCTCCCTTCCTTCTACCGTGATACCATAACATCAAATGTGGGCTAAATAGACATGTTCAACTTCCTCTGGAGATCTCTACCTATTGGGGATTCCCTTTTCATAGGTTTCTGGGTCACTTCTGGTAGGATACTAGGTGATTCCCTACTGGAATTTTTGTGATGGGTACAATACAAAAAGGCTAAAGCAATGCAAAGAGCACACAGATTGTGTATGCTGCCCAAGCTATACTCCTGAATGCTAGAATATTCCCAAGGCAGACCATGCAATATGCAAGCCTGTAATCCCAGCACTTAGGAGGTAGAGGCAGCAGGAGTTCAAGGCCATCTATTACTACCCAGTGAATTTGATGCCAGCCTGGGCTGGATATGCCCCTGCCTTGAAACAAGGGGAAAAGTGAGGAAGAATATCTGGCATTAAGGATCTATCTGTGCAAATGGATTTAAATAAATGTGAGCCATGCATAAGCAGCATTGGACCTGTCAGTATAAACGATGATATACTACAAGGTTAAAAAAAAAAAGTTAAAATTCTAGTAATTGCCCTGGAAAGCAGAAACATCAGTTCTCAAGGAAGGTTGTTCACTAAAATAGTAAACAACTATTTTACTGCATTTAAAGTCCACAACTATATTGACCAGAGTCCTCTACTCTACAGCCCCAGTCAGCCTGTCTCCTGCATTCCTTTTTAAAAGCTGACAAGTAAAGCCAGGGTCTGATGCTGAGTTACACACACCCACAGCCTCTAAGAACCCCAGAGACGCTCTTCACACACACAGTATGCTATCCATCCAAGCCCTTTTAAGTAACTTTGCTGTCTGAGGTTTTGGCACAATATTAGTGAAAAAATAAGTTTGAATATTTAAGTCTGCTGTCATTATGATTTATTATCAAACGCAACACTGATAGGAAGCACAGCATGTGTGCAGCCATGGGTCTCATCAATACCATCCCCACTTATTATTTATTAGGCCGTACCCACTATGGAACTCAGACTGTCTTGCAACTCGCAATCTTGCTGCCTCAGCCTTATGCTGGGCTTATAGGTTTTCATCGCCATTAGACTTTTATATTCGGCCTGCTGCAGTATTTTAACAACACATACACACAAATCTGTTTTCCACTGAGACCATATAGGCAAAGTCAAATTACATATGGCAGACCCCAGTAGTTCTGAACTTGCCCCTGGCTGCTCTCTACTTCCCTTCGCCCAACAAGTAGCTACGAAGTGACACAGACTCTCCCCTGTAATCCACCACCTAGACTCGCACTGAGTGACTCTACGGGATGATAATCTGTACACACTAAAAGCTAAAGAAGCAGTTGGTGGTGATTCGAGCCTTTAATCCCAGCCCTCAGGGTTCATGTTAAGCCAGGTAGATCTCTGAGTTTAAGGTCAGCCTGGTCTACAGAGCAAGCTCCAAGATAGCCAGAGCTACACAGAGAAGCCTGTCTTGGCGGGGGTGGGGTGGGGTGGGGTGGGGGAACAGTAAAGAAATACTGTCATAGTCCACAAGCAAACATTCCTCACCAGCCTGCATCTCTCTTATCTCCCACCTCCAAGGAGCACCATAAAACATATCATGTCCCATAGAAATGGCTCACAACCATCTGCAATGAGATCTGATACCCTCTTCTGGTGTGTTTGAAAACAGCCACAGTGTACTCAAATAAAATAAATAAATCTTGGAGGAAAAAGAAGAGGAAGAGGAAGATCCAATTCTGCACGTGCCACCAAGCCTGAAGACCTGTGTTGGATATCCAGGGACCAGATGGTAGGAGAGACTGACTCCCACAGTTGTTCTCTGACCTCCACATACATACCAAAACCGAAGCATCCCACACACAAGTAAATAAATAAATGCTAATAATAAAAAAGATAGTATCCAGTTTTAAGCCTCAAAAACAGGCATAGGGCCAGGGACATAGCTCAGTCAGCAGAATGTTTGTCTACCATGCACAAAACCCTGGGTTTGACCCCAGTACCACATAAACTACAGTGGTATGCCTATAATCTCAAAACTCAGGAGGTAAGGGTAGGAGGGATCAAAAGTTTAAGGTCATCCTTGGTTACATACCAGGTTCAGGAGGGCATAAATAAACCTTTAAAAGCCATAAAGCTATAAAAGCTATCATCCATCCATCTATGCTGCCCGAGAAACATGACACGTCGGTCTGACGGTTCGTGTAGATCCTCGCTTGTAACCTCACACCAAGCTCCTTGTCTTGGTAGGCACTAATATGGATTATGTATTAATGATTTCCTTAGCTTTGTTATTTCCACAACTGTGTACAATGAGACATTGTTCTATGTTTAAAGTCTACAGAGGCTAAATATGTATGCACACATGTTCAGTAGCTTGTTTCTTTCACTCAAAATTGTGAAAATTTGTCTTCTGCAATTCACACATTTTCTTCATTTTCCAGCGAACTGTCATGCAGTCTGTTACAGTTTAGAGATTCACGCCAGTGCTGATGAACACTTGGTTTGTTTCCATTTGGTCCTATCATTAAGTTTTCTACCTCATGATACTTGGTGGCCACGTGTAAGAATTTCCTAAGATTGGGACTATTGGCTTGCATGGCTGGGTACATCTCAATTTTGGTAACTACTGCCAACTCGTTTGCTCTACAAATTGATTACACTAATTTCTCATCAGCTGTGTGGAAGAGTGCCTGAAACTCCACATTCTCGCCAGCCCTGTCACGGCCAGACACGTTAACATTTGCTAGGGCTGTGGTTAATAAATGGTGCTGTGGTGTCAATTGCCATTTCTTCAGAACCAAAACGCCTGGGTATCTTTTTCTTTATTTGTAGGACATTTGTGCTTCTCTGAAATGTATGTTCCCACTGTTTTGAGCACTGATATGAAGTCGGGTTTGAAGGGTAGAAACTGGTGGGGATTACTGGTTTGCCCCCTACCGCCCATCTCGAGACAGGATTGCATTGTAGGCTATTCTCAGACTCATTATGTAGCTGAGGAAGGCTTTGAACATGAGATCCTACTGCCTTCCCAAATCTAGACCTATGCTATCTGGCCAGGCTCTCTTACTAGTTTACAGCAATTCTATTTTCCTATTTTAAATGTAAGATGGTTATGTTGTATAATTTCTGCTTTATGTTTCTCGCTGTTATATTTTTGATGAACAACTATCTTTAAATACTGGCCATCCCAATTTAGTATTCTAGTATCTTCATATCTTGTACATTTTATGTGTAAAATTTCCCTTATGAAGGCCTCCCACGTCATTTTATGACGTTCTTTAGAGCTGAAGCAGTAGCTCAGGAGGAGCAGTGCGGATGCAAGTGCGATGATGTGAATTTGATCTCAGAACTGACATAAAACTGGATGGAGAGAACCAACTCCCAGCTGTAAAGAACCTATGTGCTCTCATTATTTATCTCTAGCCAGTTTTTAAAATGAAGATTTGTGCCCAGCAACCCTGTATTTTAAATATGGTAGAAGGATGTAACACAGAATTTACCACTGCATTATTTATTTGTGTGTGTGTATAGCTATACTTATGCCATGGCTTTGATTTGTGTGTATAACTGTGTGTGTGTGTGTGTGTGTGTGTGTGTGTGTGTGTACATTTGTAAAGCTCCCTGTAGAGTCCAGAGGAGGGCACTGGATCTTCTGGAGCTAGAGTTACAGGCAGTTGTGAGATGTCCAGCATAAGTGCTGGGAACTGAACTCAGGTCCTAACAGCAGCATATGCTCTTAACCACTGAGCCACCCCTCCATCCCTCCAGCACCCCATGCTCATTTTTCAGTTACATACATGAGGAGCTACTTTGTGTGCTTTTCAGCATTCCATAAAGTGCTTCTTCCTGTTATTATTCTTTGCTTGATTATTTAATTCACCTTAAAAAAAAGACTTATTTATTTATTATTTATTTTTTATGTGAGTACACTGTAGCTGTCCTCAGACACTCCAGAAGAGGACATCAGATCTCAGTACAGATGGTTGTGAGCCACCATGTGGATGCTGGGAATTGAACTCAGGACCTCTGGAAGAGCAGTTAGTGCTCTTTAACTGCTGAGCCATCTCTCCAGCCCTTAATTCACCTTTGATGTACCCAAGTCCATATATTTTTGCTTTCTTATCCCAATGCCTTTGTCATTCTAATGATTTATCTAGAAAATGTCTCCATCTTTCTACACTGTCAGCACCAAGTAGTGATTTGTTTCCTTCCATTAGAAACACCTTCTCTTTCCCTTGTTGACTGGTTAGGATGCTGCGGGTTAGTAAGGCACTGTACCCTAGGTTGAGAAAATCTTTTCCACTGGTAGTTTTCTAAGGTTTTTCTTGCAGTTGAGTGCTTGCTTAAATTTTCAATGGGTTTTATAAAATTATCATCTGAGGTTTTTGAGCTGATTATATGGACTCAATTCATCCTACCATAGAGCTATGTTAAATTATATTGCTAAGTCTTTAATTACTGGAATAAAAAAACAAGTGTGGTCATGATGTATCTTCTGTGAACACTTGTTGGTCCTTTCCCACTATTTTGGTTAGATTTACCTCTATGTGTAAAAGCGGCTTTTTTTTTTTTTTTTTTTTTTTTTTTTTTTTGGTGGGGGGGGATGATTTTCTAACGTGTTGTCATCAATATAAAATAGAAACACTGATTCGTTTTTCTAGAATTTCTCTATAATACTGGCATTTTTCTTTTATTTGAATGCTTACTCATGCAAAGCCATTCAGGCCGACTGTTACAATGGTGGACAAGCAGAGTTCCTAATTCAGTTTCCTAGTGCCCCACCCACACCCACCCACTCGGTCTCCTTTCCTTTGAGGCCGGCTTTGATATCTGCAGTAGCTGGCCCAAACTCCCAGTGCTCATGCTTCAGCCTTCCCAACCACGTGGGTTTTCCTCTCCATCTGGAATCAGTTTTGGCGAGTAATGCTGTTTTAGGAATTTGTTCAAGTCAATGAAGCTTTTAATACCCAAATGCATGAAGCTTTTTTATTGTTACTGATTTCTCAGGGAATATAATCTATGTCATATGAATTCTCTCTTGAGGCTTCTTTTATGTTTGCTAAAGATAAAATCAGTAATGGATACACTCAAATTTATAATTTTATTTTATTATGTGTGTGCAAGTGCATATGCACCTGTATACACACATGTATGAAGGCCAAAGGACAATTTTCCTAGGAGCTACACCTCCTCTAAGACAATGCCTGGCCTGCACAGTCAGGCTGGAGTGCCTGGCTAGGAGTCTCAGAAATGTTCCCGGCATTGGGATTACAAACTTGATCACTATACCCTGAGGACTGAATTTAAGCCCTTGTGCTTGCATTCCAAGTGAGCAGTCCACCCCACCCTACATTCTTCATTTTTATCTAATTTGCATGACCATTGTTGGAAAGCATATATTAAGGCTACTTGCTTATGTACTCCTGGATTTTTATTATGCTCTTAATTTATTACATAATACACACACACACACACACACACACACACACACACACACACACACATTAGTGGACAACTTCCAGAAGTTTGTTTTCTCATTCCACCATGTGAGTCCAATGTATAGAACTTTGGTTATCAGGCATGGTGACAAGTGCCTTTACCCACTGAGCCACCTCATAGGCCCACTGATTTTAATTTTTAAATAGTTTTTTGATTGGTTTTGTTTTTTTGAGATAGAAGTTCTCTGTGTAGCATTGGCTATCCTACAATTTGCTCTGTAAACCAGGCTGGCTTCTAACACACAGAATTCTGCCTGCATCTGTATGTCTGTTGAGTGCTGGGATTAAAGGCACTTGCCAACACTGCCCAGCTAATTTTTAAACCTTACAGTTAGTTAATTACTAAGTGCTATCAGTGTAAAATTATTCGCCTTTTTAACTTTGGTAAGTCATATCTCTGGTAAGAACTCATTAAAATTGTGATAAAACATATATCACATTCCTACTTTTCTAAAAAAGATATTGTTTCAAAATCCTAAGATAAATATAATTTTACTAAGTATCTATTGATTAGTACTTTGCTTGCTATGTCTTTCTTTTTAAACCCTTAATATTCCAGTTTTCTATGTATTTTTTTAAAAACTATCTCAGAAACTGCATAGGACCAAAATTATTTTAGGTTCTGGTTTATTTTTCTCCTTTTAGTCTATCTTCCATTCTGGTAATTTTACTACTTGAATCAATTCTCTTAGTGGCTGCCTTTTACACACACACACACACACACACACACACACACACAATGTATGTAATATATATTTTATATATACATCTATATATGGAGGTGGGGTAACAGTTAATGACAGCCATAACCCAGCTGGGCAGTCATGTTAGAGAAAGAATACGTAGAGGATAGGACAGGCAGCACAGAACACTGTGGCATCCTTTCAGAGCCTCTGGAGAAAAAGACACACATGGTCCAATGTGGGACATACAAGTATTGCAATTGAGGCACCGAGTCCCCAGCTGAGGGGCAGATGGCAGCGTGGAGAGTGGGGGTGACCTGTATCCTGGCTGTTGCTCTGGTCATCCTTGCACCAAAGCTGAGCCTTGTTTTCTCTGGCAGCTGTGGACCAGGATCCAAGACACTGATTCTTTTTGTTTTTGTTGTTCTGAGCTCATGTCACTGGGTTTTCAATGAGCCCCAAGCTAATTCCTCACGCAGCACTCTCTTCAGCCAGGGTTCGTGATGACAGGCCCTGACACCTGAGAGCAAGACAGCCTAGCAGGGAATGAATGCTCCAGCTCGGTGCCTTTGAGGCCCTTCCTGTCATTTCACTTCTAATTACCCCCTTTGGAATATATTCCTGAGCTCCCGGCCATACCATCTGAAAGGACTCAAGCAGAAAAGGAGCCTGCAGTAGAGGGCCCTTTATCCAGAGCCCATTAAATCTTCCAGGAAGTCTGGAATCTTCTGTATTTTAACATGAACACTTTATTCAGTAACTTAAAATGCTTTCAACCGAATCATGTCTCAACCAGTTTGATGTAACAGCTGTGTGAGCCGCATCTTATTCAAGCCCTGGAGTCAGTTACTGCTAACCAGCTCTGTTGTTATCCTTACTATTACGATTACTACTGTTTGTGGGCTTAAACCCGCCCATGCTTACCAATCCCACAAAATGCACCACGGCCCAACTATTCCCTCCTGTCAATTTACTTTTCCTCGAAGTATTATTATCCTTTCTTTGCTCCAATAGTAATGGACTTTATAAACAGCAAATTTACTTTTTCTAACAATGTCTTTGTTTGCCCTAAATAGATTAGCCAGGCACAGAATTAGACAATAATCCATTCACTCTTTTTTTTTACCATTTCCTGATTTCTCACTCTCTAACTTTCATTCTGGCGACCTCTAACTTGCTCGTTGCCCCTTCAGTGAGCTTATCTTTAATGTTTTTTTATTTCCAGGAATCCTAGTTGGTTTCTTTTCCCATATTCTCTTGTTTCTTTATGAGCTGACAGCAAGATGGGGTAGCTTACACCAGTGATCTCAGGGCGCTGGAGGGTCACTTAGGAGGATTAGAGAAAATGATCTGAGGCCAGCTATCTGAAATACAACCAATGCACGCCTCCTGTCAAACTAAACAATAATTTTTATATCCCAAAGCTTACTTCTTTAGCATTTTAACATACTATTTTCTAAGTTCTTGGTCTATTTACCTTTCCTGTGTGTTTTTATTTGCTCTTTTTTCTTCGTGAGTTGCTCTGAGACTGGGTTTTCCCTTTAGCAGGGACTGTGCCGTCTGGAAGCTCCATTGGATCTGAGTTGTTAGACAATACTACCAAGAAGGGATTTTTTGGGAGGGATGATGTGATGTCCAATAAGAACTGACCTTAGAATAGTGCCACACAACGTAATTTTAATGGAGATGTGCTGTTTCTGTATTTTCCAGTATGGTAGCAACTGAACACTTGCAATGTTTTTATTGCACATGAGACACTAATTTTAAATTTAAATTTTAACTTAAAATTAAAGTCATGTGTCTAATGACTACCATATTTTTTTGTCTTTTTAAAGCAGAGTCTTACTATATAACCCAGGCTGACCTAGAACTCACAAAGATTCATCTGCCTCTTTCTCCCAAGAGTTAGAATGTAAGGCATGACTATGTAACCTGTTGGTAGAAACTTACACTGGATGCTTCAGCTTAGCAAACATTTATAGCTTCAAGTTTTTGATGCTCTAACCTCTGGGGAGAAGATTGTCTTTTTCTAGTTTCCATTTCTTAAAGCGTGTACTCTTCTAAATTCTTTTGCAAGAGGTTGCTGAGGTGCCGGGTTCAGTTCCCAGCACCTACATGGTGGTTCAGTCGCCTTGGTGAAGTCATGGTCAACACCAGCCCCTGCTTGAGTTCTTGGGCTGAGGCTTCCCTGGAGCACTAGCCAGGCAGCTCCAGAAGCCCCAGCAGTAAGGATCTCCACTAGGGAATGCATGTTCCTGCTTTCTGCTGCTTCTTGTTAAACATGTACTTTTTCACTGAACGATATCAAATGATCCTTATTTTTAATCATGAAGAAAATTTATTATTAATATAATAATGTTTTACTATTTGGATGCTTTGGGTCCAAATGAATGTAAATATCAAGCGAAGTGTCCTTGAATAACCGTCTAGGCATTGGGTCTACTTTATCTACTAAATATCATCTTTAGCCACTTTCTGAGCCTCTTATTAGATGGAACTTATTACTACAGACCCCCACCCCAGCCTTAGGTTTTCTCTATTATCCTATGTAACACACTTTCAGTCATTCTTCCCCCTAGAGCTCAGCTCATATGTTTACTCTTCAATGTAAACACTGTTCGTCACCCTTTCACTGAATTCTTGTCTTTTATCTTTTCCCCACTACCATTATTATTGTTGGGGGATGGGTTGGGAGTAAGGCAGAGTTTCTCTGTGTGTCCCTGGTTGTCCTGGAATTCATTATATAGTCTAGGCTGGTCCCTAACTCACAGAGACCTACCTGCCTCTGCCTCCCAAGTGCTGGGATTAAAGGTGTACACAGCTGGGCTGGAGAGCTGACTCAGCAGTCGGGAGCACTGACTGCTCTTCCAGAGGTCCTGAATTCAATTCCCAGAAACCACATGGTGGCTCACAACCATCTGTAATGGGATCCAATGCTCTCTTCTGGTGTGTCTGAAGACAGTGACAGTGTACCCACATACATGAAATAAATAACTCTTTCAGAAAAAAAAAACCTTTTAAAAAGGTGTACACAGCTACACCTGGCCCAGAATTTCTTCTTTTGATAAGTCTAAAGTTTAATTTGGGAGCTGTAGAGATGGCTTCAAGGTTATTAGCATTGGCAGCTCTTCCAGAAGATCCAGGCTCAGTTCCTACACTTATATGATGACTGACAATGTCTGCAATTCCAGCTCCAGAGGATCTGATGCCTCTTCTGACCTACACTGATACCAGGTACACACATGCTATCCAGTTATACAAGTAGACATCTACACACATAAAATAAAAAGTAAAATCTTTAAAATATAATTATTTTAGTAGAAAAGAATGCACTCATCTCTCCAAGGACTAAACTGTATTTTCTATGAACGTAGTTTTGAGAGGTGGGATGGACAGTGAGTAGAGGTACTTTCACCCTAACCAGACAACTGAGTTCAGTCCCTGGAACCTACAAGGTTGTTGCAAAGAGCTGACTCTTTGGAGTTATACACAGAAAGACAGACAGACAACACACGTGCACTTTCAAATGCAGTTTTCTTTTTCTATTAACTCTTTCTGAAATAAATGTTACCCTCTCTGGATGACTGTGTGCTCTTCCTTATGGGTGGTTCCGACCTAAGTGCTCAGCTGTGCAGCCAGAGCTTTCTGCTCAGCTTGTTCGACTCTGTAGTAATGTCTGCCTTCTTGGAGCTAAAGCATAGGAGCGATTCTCAGGGAGTGTGTGAGAGGGACAGAGGCAGATCCTCCTGGAAAAGCGCTGTGGTCTCCTAAATAAGGGCCTCCCTCCTCTCCCAGATTCTGCAAGCACTTGGAACACTGCCCTGCTTCTCCAGCCTACGCTCCTGTACTCGCTACAGTGCTGGAGATGCCTCCATCACTGTGCAGTGCCTGAGTCACTTGTCACTTGTCTGGAGCCCTTGTACTCTCACTGCAAATATTGCAAGGTGGAAAGTTTCCAGGCATTGTTCCATGTGTGGCGACAGCGGGGCGGCTGCGGTGACGGCTGCAGTGGCAGCGGTAGCACTTCCCTACCCTTACTTTGGACCATGGTTTTCATCTGCATAAGGACACCATCTGCTTTTCATGGACATCCAGCAGTTAAGGTTTGCCTTCCTTTTTCCTGGTTAGTATATTTGCAAATGATTTTTTAGATCTTAATGTATTAGTTCTAAGTATCTGGAATCAGTCGGAAAGGCTACAAGGCATGTTTTCAATCGACCAGCTCAAAATGGAATACTTACTTTAAAATATACATTTTTTACAGTTTGATTTTAAAAAGTGAAAATTAGAACTGCTGAGCTCTAGTTTCACTCAACTAATAAAGCTATAATTTTTAACAACTTAAGAGAAGAATGAGAGAAATGTAATTCATGTAATTTTTGTTAATCTTCCAAGATTTAAGAGTATTAGCTCTCTGACAAGAAAATATGACTAAAGAATTAAATATAATTGGTTCACATGCAGCTTCTGAAACATGTCTACACAAATTATAAAACCCCTTTATCTACAAAAGAAGCCGCTGCTGTCCACCTGCTCCCACAGCCAAGGCTCCGGAGGGACAGCAATGCCCCATACCGTCAGCAATGACTCCTTTTCAGAAGAATAAAAAGGGGGTAAAACCTTTCTGGAACTCAGCATCCACAGAGACATTCCTAGGTAGCCTCAAGAGCCAAGGCAGCACTCAGTCCCAGGCAGGACACCCCTGAGCTGAGAGGCCGGTGAAGGTGGGCAGGTGTTGCATTAAATGCTGTCCCCTTAAGGCTGAAGCTTGGGGCCAGTGTTCTCCTAATTGAGTTGTCACATCAATGTGACATGAGTGAGAAACTGCAATGTTCCCTGAAATGATCCTGAGTGGAGGCTGGCATTCCACAGCACACAGCAGGGACACGCTACTCCGCTATCACAGTAGCCATGACACAACCCTGTGACTTCACAGGCAGAACTGCTTTTTTCTGTGTAACCGTTTTAAGCAACAAGACTGCAGACTTATTAAGGAAAAGAGAAGAATTCCTATAAGTGTAGGGTATGGGGTGGGGGTGGGGCTCCAAGGGAGGAATAGCCATTGGTGCAGTTTAACATATTCTCATTTGTTGACTTGTGCTGCTTTATAGGAGAATTTAAGGTGATGCTGGATATGTGGGTAAGTAGAGCTTGCTATGCAAACGTGAGGCCGAGTCCAATGGGGAAGTGGGACAGGGAAGCAAGAACACAGGAAAAAAATCAATGGAGCCACTGGCCAGTCAGCCTAGGAGGGGGCATAGATCAGTGAGCTCCAGGTTCAGGGAGAGGGACTGTCTCAAGGAAATAAGGACAAAGAAAGTGATACAACAAGGATACGTGATGTACCTCTCCAGCTTCCACATGCATGTGCATGAGTTCACACAAGACACGACAAAAGCATTACATCATTCATCAATGAGGATGCAAACCAACAGCAGAGTTCACATGCAGTAAGAGTACAAAGTTTCCTCATCAGACTACACAATTTTACCACTGAAACTTTGGGGAATCCAGTCCCAAATACATTCCCTAGATAACTCTCCACACCACAGAAGAAGATAAAAAAGAACCACTAAAGCTAAATTTGGAAAAGACAAAACTAGATATAGGTTGAATGTCCATTAGCAAGGGAGCAAGCAAGATTTGGTATATCCACAGAACTTTTAGATGGCTCTGGAAATAACTGACTAGACTGGCGCATGCTTGTACTAGAGTGTCAGCACAGCTGCTTGAAAAGACCCAGCAAAGCTGAGCCAGCAATGCAGCTGCACTGTGCAGTCTTCCTCTTGTGGTCTTGATCTCCTCGTGCTGCACCCCTGCTGCTAGTCAGTTCCCCATGCCTGACTTACTCCTCCCACACCAACTACCTCCTCCATGGGACCTGGCCATCACTGCTGGCCCCCAGCAAGGGGGGTTGAGAGAATGCACCTCAGTGTCAGAACACTTGTCTAGAAGGCACTAACAACTCGGTTTAATTCCTAGTTCCCCCCACACAAATACCTGTACATATATTACATACCTCTTATCATAGCTGAACATACAGTTCACTGTCAGACTTCCACAGAAGATACCACAGTATTTACATATCATAGTAAACCTTTTTTAAGAAATTATTTTTATGTGTATGCATGTTTTGCCTGCATGTGTATCTGTGCACCACACACACGCCTGGTGCATTAAATCCATGGGGACTGAAGTTGCAGATGGTTGTAAACTGCTACAAGGGTGCTGGGAATCAAACCTGGGTCCTTTGAAAGAGCATCTAGTACTCCTAATGAGGAACTAGCTCTCCAGCCCCCATAGTAATCCCAAGGACTTCTCCACTGATTGATATTTTTAATTGCTTCTTCAAGCCACTATATATTATGTTGATGACATTCTTATTCAAAAATCCTAGTGTGTTTGGTGTAGATATGGTTTTAGGAGAACTCCTATATGGAAGCTTGATAGGTCCAAGGTCATATGTAAGTAATTTAAGGTTTGTCCTTCAGACCTAACAATTTACACCCTATACCATAATCCTGAAAACTCCTCTTTTCTACCTATTGCTAACCCTGGCTGTTCTGAATCTCTTGCATTCTTCTGCAAGTAGGTTAAACAAACGTGAACATTTTGATGGCTATAAGTCATTTAAAACTAAACAAGTGAGAATCTGTAGCTTTCCTGATGTTTTTAAATCAGCACTGAAGTGGTGTGGCAGCTTACTGGTTTGTGGAGACTAATACTGTAATAACCTAAAGACTAGTGCTCTGATGGAATGTATGAACAAATTAACAGACAATAAGAAATCATTCTAATAGTGTGATACATACTTTGAAGTTATTCTGTGTGCTACAGGCAAGTCATGAAGGGATGACCATAGGCCTAGGCAACAGGATACAGAATTTGGCAAAGAAAAGCTGGGAGGATGTGGAAGAAAGGAGATAAGGGTAGCTAGGATGCTAGATTCAAAAACATAAAAGTAAAAAAAGACAGTAAGTATGCCAGGGAACTTCAAAGTTTTATACTGCCGTACTGCTGACAGAGAGCAAATGAAATCAGAGTATCAAACTGTGAAGTAAGTTTGTCTTGGAAGGTGCCTCTAGCCAACACTGAACAGATAGCTTCCTGCTCTCACATGCTCTCACAGGGGCACAGTAGAAAAATGAGGCCAAGTGCAACCAGGGCTTTGGGGACTGTCAAACTAAAAGGACGCAGCAGACCACATGCCCTGAGGAAGCAGGACCACAGCAGCAGTGAGATCTGGAAAGTGAGGAAGTCTCCATGCTTCTCTGCCTGGTCCTGCTCTCCAGTCCTGCACCCTCAGCACTAATGAACCAAGTCCAGAGCGCAAGACTCTTAGGCAACACAGCTGCCCACTGTCTGGCTATCACCGGCTGCCACTAAACTGTAACAGGTCTAACAGGCAAATCAGGGAGTCAAGGGACATGTACTCTAAAAGTCAGAAAGCGAAGACCGTCTCTACTGCTTAGCACTGCTCTGACACAGTATTTACCAAACATGTCTGAATGTAAGAAATTTCTGAGCACTTGTTTGAAAAACCAAATAAAACAGACTTTTCAGCCTCAACCCAGAGCCTCTAGGTGAGGGTTTTCAGGGGTAGAATTTAATACTTTGCATATTTAATGAGCAGTCATAGGGATCCTTTTCAAGACAGCTTGGTTAGATACGTAACTACCTGAAAGAGATTCAGCCACTGCTTCCTAGAAGTCCAAAATTATTAATGGAAAAATCACTAGAACTGTTTATGAATGGGAGAGTAGGTAAGACTTTGAAATGGAAAGACCATAAAGTCAGTCAGTAGAGGCGTCAGAGCTTACATCAGAAGCATGACCTGGAACTAAGAATCAGAAATTTTATCAATGTGGGGCATCTAAAACCTGGAACTACAGCAAAGCTTTCATGGAGAAGCTAGGACAGTAAAGAGCTCAGGAGAGAACATGGAAAAGACAGTATCTGCTCTACTGAAGGTGAACCAAAGGTCTCATGAAAAAAATGACATGTCAGTGTTATGATGGGACACTAAATGAAGACAATGAGTTGGACATTAAAGGGAAATTATACAGACAACAGTCAGTTACTAATTTACTTGAGACTCTTCCCTAAATCCGTGTATATGGATATTCCAAAGTCCCAAGCAGACAGCAGTAATACTGGTGGACTGGAGAAAATGCAGAGACAATGGAACAATTCACAAGGCTGGGTCATGAGGGAATGTGGGTGTTCCCACACATGGCAGCAGGGCATACATTCTCCAGCGAGGCTCTGGTGGCCACCTGTAAGGATCAAAGAAGATCTAACATTGAAGAGAGGGCTGGGGGTGAGTGATGACAGCCGGACGAAATGGCTCATTTGAAGGCATCACTTCCCTGCAGGCCTCGCCATCTCCTTCCTCTAAGAATTACTTGCCTCAGTTGGGAGGGAGGTGGTTTATTGTTTTATAAATGACACGGCACCCTTCTTTGATAAGCACCATCTTTTCAAACAGCTGGGTCCATTGCAAATGTTCTGCTTTCAAACTCAGCACTTTTGCAGCTGTAAATGGGTTTAAGAATAAACAGTGCTGCCAAATACCACAGCAGAGTTGGGCAATGTTCAGAAATTGACAAAAACAGTATTTAAATCATCCCAGGCTGATAACTGCTGCCAGGATAGCTCTAGCCTCAGATGGTGTTAGAAAGTTTGGAGTTCTAAAAGAAAGCCAATGAAGTGGTCTCATCCCCCCCAAGATTCTGTTCATTCTCCTATTGGAGCCCTTTTCCTAAGAATCCTTGGTCTCCAAACCCTCCTACTGAGGCACAGACATAGTTTCAATCCTCAAGTGTATATATTTAGATTAAGAACTGATGAATCACATGGCAACTCTGTTCAACACACTGAAGACTGTATTAGTTACTGTTCTACTGCTGTGAAGAGACTTCATGACCATGACAACATAGAACGAAACATTGAATTAGGGGCTTGCTTAAAGCTCCTGAGGGTTATTATCCCATTATCATCATGGTGTTGATATGTTGGCAGGCATGTTTGTTGCTGGAGAAGTAGCTGAGAGATTTACATCCTGATCCACAGGCAGCAAGAAAAAAGATACTGTGCCTGGTGTGAGCCTTTGAAACCTCCTAAGGCCACCCTTCCCAATCCTTCCCAAACAGTTCCACTAACTGGGGATGAAGCATTCAAACACATAAGTCCATGGGATCCATTCTCATTCCAATCACCACAAGGACTCTGTTATCTTCCAAAATGGCTGCACAATTTTACAATCTCCCCATCAACATATAAGGAATTTAATTTGCCATATCTCAGTTAACACTTGTTATTATCAGTAGTATTTAGCCATCCTTGTGAGTATAACATCTCACATGAATTTTGTTTGTTTGTTTGAAGAAAAGATTTCAATATGCAGTCAAAGCTGACCTCAGGACCCTTTCACACCTACCTCCACGAGAGACATAAGCTATCATGTCCAGCATTTCTAGTTTTTTATTTGTATTTTCCTAACGGTTCCTTATATTCAACAATTTCTTGTGTGCTTGTTGGCTATTTGTTTTTTTCTTTGGAGAAATAATGCATTTCTCATTATTTTCCTCGTTTTTTTTTGAGCCAGGGTCAATGCTGCCTGGCCTTCAATTTGCAATATCTTGCCTCTGTCTCCTAAATCCTGGGATTACAGGCATGTTCCACCATACCTACCCCCTAAACTACTTTAAAATATTATATGCATGTATGTGTATTGTCCACATGTGTGTAGGTACCCTCAGGGGCCAGAAGACAAGCAAGGTCCCCTGGAATGTAGGTACTGAGAACTGATCATCAACCTCTGGAAGAGTAGTAGATACTCTTAACTTCTGAGCCACATCTTTAGCCTTAATTTACTTTTTAAATTGTAGTTTAAAAAGAAACCAAAACCCACCATGTTAGTCATGTTCAAACACACAGTTCGATATGCTAAGCACATTGTTCACACTGTTGTGAAAGGGGCCTGAGATGCTACAGCCATTACACAAGTCCGGTCTTCTACACAGCCTCAGGTACTCACTACCTTACCTCCTCTGCGCCTGTTTTCACACTGTGGAACACGGTTTTAATGTAGTTACTGCTGCTGAGTTTTAGACATCTTTTAAATAGAGGTCACCAGTCCCTTCCCAAATGCACAATTTTCAATTTCATGTGTTTGTTTCAGACAAAGGTGGTCCTGGACTATGTAGATTCTACCTTTTAAATGCTATGCTTAAGGTGTGAATCACCAGGTTAAATGTGTGTTTGTTTCTTCCTCTCTTCTTTCTTCCTTCCTTCCTTTCTTACTTCCCTTCCTTCCCTTTCCTTTCTTTCTTTTTATTATTGTTATTGTTGTTGCTTTGGTTTTTTTTTTTTTCCAGACAGGGTTTCTCTGTGTAACCTTGGCTGTCCTAGAACTTTCTCTATAGGCCAATCTAGCCTTGAAACTCAGGGGTCCTCCTCCTCTGCCTCCCCGAGGGCTGGAATTAAAGGTTGAACTGCTGCTGCCTGGCTTATGTTATTTATTTTCTTAGTGGCACTTTTAAAGCATCGATGTGTTTAATTTTAACAAAGCCCACTCTATCCACTTTTCCTTTGCTGACTGTGCTTTTGGGGTCACATGTTGTCCAACTCAGGGTCATGGGGAACTTATGGCTATGCTTTCTTCACAGTGTTTTGGGGCTTACATTTGGGACACTGATCTCCTTAGTGTGTGTGGTGTGTGCCAGTGTGTAAAGTATGCAAAGCACACGCCCACATGTGCACACATAGAGATCAGAGGAGAACACTGGCAATCTTCTCTATTTTTCTCAATCTTACTCCTTGAGACAGGGTCTCACCAAACCTAGGGTTCCTAAGTTTTGGGAAAGGTTACAAGTCAGCAAGCCTCAGTGCCCTCCGGTGTGGTGGTAGGGGTGAGGGCAGTTAAGGCGTGCATGGGCATGGTCTGTTTTGGCTTTTGTTTGGGTGTGGAGATCTGACCCCAGTTTCTTATGCTTACACAAAACATGTTCTTACTCACTGAGCAACTCCCTGGCATCCTCTGTGTTCTACTTTAAATTAACTTTTATTTTATACTAGGAGTCCAGCCCCTTCTTTTGTGTGTGATCGTCTGATTGCCGCAGCACCCTATTTTGAATACACAGTAAACAGTGTTCTCATCCCTGTGGGAAAATAAGGAGCAAATGTGGAGGCCCACATTCATGTGCTTAATTCTACCCCACTAATGCAAACCTCCTTCTTCACGCCAGTGCTAGACTGTGCTCCGACTGCTGCTTGCAGTAAGGTCTGACATATGGACATGTTGGCATATCGACTTTGTTTGGAAGTTTGAAAAGGGTCTCTTGTGTTTCCATACAAATGTTATGATCAGCTAAGGTTCTTAGCTGGGTGACTGGCATGAATCTGCAGAACAACTTAGGGAGTAGTGTTGTGTGAGCATATCGAGCTCCTGACCCATGAGCCCAGCACATCTTCCTGCTTCCCTTAGTCTCTCAGGGACATTCTGTGATGTGTTGCAAAGACTTACTATGTCCTTTGTTAAATTTATTCCTGTTTTGTACTTTGTGGTTCCTTTTTCTCTTGTAATTGTCCTAGGAGGGCCTAAAGTATGATGTTGAATAAAAGTGCAAAAGCGGACATCTTTGTCACGTTCGTGATCTTACAAAGAAAGTGGCCAGCCTTTCACTGTCACGTGTGATGTTAGCTTATGCTCGCTACAGTGTTCACAGGCATTCTCTCTTAGGATGAAGAAGACCCCTTCAACTCTCCTCAAGCATTTCGGATTTATTCATCATTCCAGCTTCCAAGCCAGAGGCTCACAATATCGCATAACTAGCCTTTAACTTTCTATGCAATCAGGATGACCTTGAACTTGTAACCCCCATGCCTCTACCACCGAGTACTACGGTGCTACAGTGCTCGGATTACAGTCATGCCACCATGGCTGTTTATTCAGTGCTAGGGACTGAACTCGGGGCTCTTGCCTGCTGGGTAAACACTATGCCACCTGAGCTGTATAGCCCCAGTGCAGAGCTCCTTTCTTTTAATCACTAAAAGTAACTATACTTTGCCAAATTCCCTTTTCATATTTATTAAGGGAATCATTTACTTTATTCCATTAACTGTTTTTTATGTTGATTAATATTGATTTTATTGAATTTTTCATATTGAACCAATTGTGCAATCCTGTACCAATTCTCACTTGGTTATGTTGTATAGAATTTTATGTTCAATTCAATTTGCTAATATTTTGCTAAGGTATTTTGCATCTATTTATAAAAAATGTTAAGTTTATTTTTTCCTTTTAATACTTTAAAACTCTGATAAAATGCATTTGGAAGTGTTCTGGTCTCAGCTATTTAGGAAACTTTGTAAACTATTGGTAACAAATCTTTAAATGTCTAAAAGAACCCTACAACAAAATTAGTGAGGCCTGGTTGTAGGTCTTGGTCTGTCTGTGTCTCTGTGTCGTCGTTTCTCTGTCTCTCATCTCATGCAACCCAGGACTGGCCTAGAACTTAACTGAGGCTGACCTTAAAGTTCTGATCCTTCTGCCTCAAGCTCCCAAGTCCCTCACAATCTTTGTGAGAAAAGATTTTGATTCCTAACTCAATCCCTTTCCTTGATATACCTGTTCAGACTTTCTTTTCTAGGAGAGGATTTAGCTCAGGAGTAGAGCATTTGCCTAGCATTGCTAGGGTCAGGGCTGGTACCTAGCATGGGTTGGGGGTCTGGATCAATGTCAGTAGCTTGCTGATGGCCCTTTCTTACATAGCTACCCATCTTCTTGTCATATGACTTTCTACTCTACAGAAAACCATACTGGATATCTTCAATGCTTATTGTTTTAGAATTTACGGTTTTGCTGTTTGTCTCCATCCATTCTGTTATCAGTGTGAGCTCCAGGAAGGCACAGAGTCCCGGTTCATCCCAGGAAAAGCCCAGCACCTACAACAGTTAAGTGACAGGTACGGAGAGAGAGTCTGCGAGCAAACCTGGAAGCTGAAAACAAAGGGAGAGCCTGCCACAAGGTTTTTCCCTTTGTAGAAAGAAAGGAGAAGACTGCTTAAAAGATCAAGTCTTTCTTCAGCTGATGGCTTCCCAGAAAGGAAAAAAGCAAAATGGTCCAAGAAATGTAATAGCATTCCGGCACCGAGAGCCATTTGGAGTAATGATGAATGTCCTGCAATGCTAATGTGCCCGATTACATGGCTTGCTTAGAGAAAACATCTAATTATCCAGGACATTCACTGGCAGAAGGAATGGGTTTTTTTAAATAGTCACATACTAGGACTAGGAAGGTGGATCAGTCATTGACTGCCATGCAAACGTAAGAACTTGATGGGTCTCTAGGGCTTGCTGCCTGTCAGTAAGTCTCAGGATAGTGACTCCACCTTATAAAACAAGGAAGATAGCACCTGAGGAATGACACTCAGGGTTGACTTCTGGCCTCTATATGCACAAACAAGCATCCATAGGAAGATGCACAGGTGCACACATATACACAAAGACACACACAAAGGAGTCAGGAGAGATGTGAAAGCACTGATGAGCACCAGGGAGGCTGGGTCATGCATCTGAAATGCAGGGAAAGTAAAGAATGACCTCAGTGAAAGAGAAGGAACGAATCAGGAACGATAACAGGTTGTCAAACAAGAACCGCTATCAGTCAGTAACCCAGGACGCAGGGCAGCTGGATGGGGTGAGAAGTTCGGCATGACTGTGGGCTGGATGTTTGAGGCCCAGTGGAGGAGATCATTAGAACCAAGGAAGTCAGGACACTGCACACCAGGACTTAAGAGGCTTAACTCCACAGACAGTAAAATTACCAGAGAGATAACATTGGATGTGGAACCAATCCCCTGGAACAAAGGGACATGAGCAGAAAGTTG